>NC_092708.1:124867701-125167701 GCF_047496885.1 Scyliorhinus torazame | reverse complement strand
ACAGGAAACCCCATTGGCCGGCTGGCGAGACGGAGAATCCCGCCGCCGGCAGGGGTGCGCCGCACCAGAAAACTGGTGCGCGGGACGGAGAGTCTCGCCAAATATTATACTTTCACTCCCTTCAGCACCAACCCATGGTGGAAGCAGTGTGTACCATTTACAAGATGCCATGCAATACCTCATTAAGGCTCCTTCCACAGCACCTTCTAAACCTGAAACCTCCACCGCTTCAAAGGACAGGGGCAGCAGGGGAACACCATCACCTGCAAACAACACACCATCATTGCTTGGAATTATATCGCCGTTCCTCCATTGTCATGATTCAAAATATTGAAACTCCCCTCCCCAACAGTATTTTGGGTGTCCCTTACACCTCATGGGCTGCAGCGTTTCAACAGAGCAGCTCACCACCATCTTCTCGAGGGCAGTTAAGAAAGTACAATAAATGCTGGCCTAGCCAATGATGCCCACATCTCATGAACAAATAATAAAAATATATTCTTGAAAATTCTGATCAAATATAGAACCGGTTTTCCAGCCAAGCTTCTATGACATCACTATCTTTATAATTTGTTTCTTCATAGCTTTATAAATCTAAAGTAATAATATGATAATCTGGGAATAATAATCATAATTAATGGTTTGTAAAAACTCTCATTCCAGCATCTTTTTATGTCGCCTGATGTGTAGTTCATCAAAAGTGACAAGGAACTGATGATAAAGTGTATATGTGCATGAAAGTACTGCAGTAAAATTGTTACAAAGGCCAAGGATTGACAATAAAATGTTGATGTATCAAAAATCTATCAAGAGTCTATTGATATAATTTGACTTTCAGAAAAGTGACATACGAGATGACAGTAAAATTGTTCTATCGAATATTTTATTTCTTTTGCACTTGCATACTAATTCTCTTCCTCATTATCTAAAGGTATTGCCTCTTCCCTTGGGTAAGAGTCTGTTGTTGATCATAAATATACCTGCGCTTTGACAGTGAGTATCAGCATGCTGTTGAATCTCAAGGGAGCTGATGGGAGGAGGTTTCCAAAATAGTCAAGCATGTTCCTGCTGGAGAGTACCTAGAGTACCGAGTTTCCCCCTTTTAATCCAGAGGCACTGATGCTAATTGATATGTTCCTGCTGCTTTACTCCTGCGATCAGCTAACCTGGTAGAGACTGGGAGCAGAATTGTGGCATTCCTGGTGTGTGTATCTCACTTGTTTACCAGTTAAATCCATGGGGCAACTGGGGAAATAAACATTTTCAATGTACTTCACTGTCAGGAGTCTGCATTTAAAGTCATATATACATTATTCCTGCTTTTAGAGGCTTAGTGTTCTGCTGTGCGGAAGTCTAAATTCTGCATAACCAGCTGTTATGTATCAGAGTAACACCATTAACTCGTGTAATGTGACGAACTGGGCCATAAAAAAACAGGAGAAAAACAAGTTTCGACGACAGTTTTGCGAGCCAGAAGAAGGAATCATCGACGGAAATCCAGGCCCTTACATCATCGGGAGTGAGGTCGAAAGAAATATCATCGACTTCCAAGATGAATCGTCATTGTCAGAAGTAAAACTAACTCTCAAGGAAATATTTGCACAAGGTATAATTTGGAGCAGGGTGTTGGCGAATCATCCGGTCGATCACAACTGTTGCTAGTGCAAGTGGGTTTTCAAAAATGAAAAAAAGCTATTGAACAACTGTGAGTTACTGGGGGCTTACTTAAAACAAGGATTGAAGTTTTCAGTATCTTACCATTGTAGTGCGTGGAACTGTGGAGATTGCGCACGGGGCACTGAAATGGGCCACGGGAACACAAACCTCCGGGACTGCCGAGTGCAACCTACTGCCCGGGAATCGATAGTTAGCACAAAAACAGCTAGTCTACTTGTGTGCTGTGAGTTTGCCTGCTTTAAACAGAGAGAAAATAAATGGCAGGGAAGACAAGCTGAAGGCTGAGTAGCACAGATCAGGGAGCTGCAATCCAAAAATGATTGGAAAAAAGGTACCATGGATGCATTTGATGAGGAGGAGGAGAGAGGTTCCAGTCATTTCTTAAAATCAGGCAGACTCCAGCAGATCTTCATACTGGGACCTTTCCCAGCTCTGCTGGGGGGGAAACATTCATGTTAATACAGAATTTAGTACACCCGGCTAACCTGGACACAAGTCATATGATGAGTTAATGACTGTCGTGCAAGATAAGTTCTCTCCCCATCCATTATTAATTGTTGAAAGATTCCACTTTCACTCTCGTGCACAGGAGCAAGGGGAGAATATTTCACCATTTGTTGCATCACTGCTAAAGCTAACCAAGTACTCTGAATTTGGCCAGACTTTGGATGATACAACCTGGCGGTGCCATCTTGTGCCAAGGTGGTAGTGCCTGTGTGGCAATGCCTGTCAGGCCCTCTGGGCGTTATGTGTAGTGGGAGGGGGGGGGGGGGGAAGGGGGGGGGCAGTCACCTCAATGCCTGTGGGGGTGGTCAGGGGAGACAGTTTATTTTTACCATAGGTCAGGGCGCCCTTTAAGGATGATGCCCCGACCTCTATCAGGCCCTGCCCCACCACAGAGACGACAAAAACCACATCCCCCAATTTTATTTGTTGCACAGAATGCAATAAAATCTGGAGAAAAAACTCAGCTATGCAGCTGGAGAGTTACACGCTGGTTTTCTCACCTCAGCCAGCACTCTGTGCACTGAGGGGAAGATTCCGCCCATTTATAATTGTACATATTTTTTGTTTTGCTTTTATTAGAATGTTCAGGTTCATGTCTAGTGTTGTGGTCACCTCTCTGTGGATCCCTCCCACTGAACCTGCAGGCCCTAGATGGCCATCTATGCATTGTAAAGAACATGGACCAAGATCAGTCTCAGCGTAGGTGAACTCAAAGCCCTGGAAGGACTCTGCCAGCCAACATCCTGAGATGGAGTCACATTTGGAAAGTACTGACACCGTCCTTTACGTTCTTAATTTTCTTAGCTTGATTGACTGCCCCCAATCCACCACCCTCGCTACAGCAAGGACACACCAGGTCCTTCCCTTTTCACATCGTCATGTCCCAGACTTCAATCCAGAACCCCTCTCACTACTGACTCTCCTTGCAGGTCCCGAACCTCCGTGGAAGAATCCATTGTCCTGATCCTCCCCCATGTGCCATAGAGTTAAACAAGGAAAACTGCTAAAACCTCAAACATGGGATTCATCTCTCAGTCACACATCCATCCACATGGTGTTCCAGGAAGGTCCCAGTCCTAACACCAAACAGATTCATTCACATTTGCGTCGACTTGACACAGCTCAATAATGTCATAGCCAGAGAAATATATCCAATGTCCTCAGTGGATAAAAGCCTGACTAAAACCTCTAAGAGCACACTACATTCATTAACTCCTTTGACAAATCCTGCTTCAATTTCCTGCCATTTGGAATCACCTCAGCATCAGAACTATTTCAACCTATAATGTCAGCCATGTTTCAAACCTACAGTGCGTCATTTGGCATGTGAATAATGCTTGGTTCATGGCACATCAGTGGAGGAACACAACAAAGGACATGCAACAGTCCTAGAACACCTGAAGGAAGCAGTGTTGACGCTTAGTGAGAAATGCGAGTTCTCCAAGACATAGCTTGGTTCCTGGGACACTTCATCAGCAATAAAGGTATCACTGTGGACCCACAGGTATTAGTGAGCCCCCAACACCATCCTCAATTCCGGATCTCCAGAGATTCCTGGGGATGGTGAATGAGTTGATAAAATTCTATCCAAATCTGGTACAGGTCACAGAACCTTTGAGACATCTACTTTAGAAATCAGACATAGTACTGGGATACACATCAAGAACAAGCACTCACTTGCATCAAAGCGATGCTGCTCGCATCTGACAGTATGACCCACTAAGAGCTATCTCTGTCCATCACCATAGCAGCAGATGCTTCAGCTATAGTCCTCGGAGCGGTCCTATTTCAAGAGCAACTGGATGGAAGTTGTCAGCCTTCCTGAGGATTGTCAGACATAGAGACAAGGTATGCTGTCATTGAAAAGGATGCCCTTGCAGTCATGTGGGCACACAAGAAATTTTCAGACTACATCTAAAGGTCAATATTGAAATAGGCCATAAGGCATTGGTCTTATTGCTAGATGAAAAGGAGCTGGCAAAGATGCCTCTGAGATTCCAGAGATTCCACCTCCACCTCATGAGGTTTGCCTATCAGACTGTAAATGTCTATGGCAAAAAGCAAAGTATGCAGATACACGTTTGAGAGACACAGTGGACCTTCTGACAAAGCAGGAAAGCGGTCTGATTGCGGAGCTTGAAGTATACCCCCAATTGCTAAGGAAACACCTGACAGTGACCACAAGTAAACTCCAACAGATTCACCAGGAACAAATGTGAGATGAGCAGTGTGTCCACATCTGCCATTACTGCCAACAAAGCTGGTCACAACAGAGACCAAGCTGTGGTACCATGAAAGCTTGGTTCTAACAACCCAAACATTTTACTATCATTGACATCTCCTGGTCTACAATGAGCAGTTAGTCATCCCAGTTTCCTTTCGGCTGGAGATACTTCAAAAATACACCAGGGCCACCTGGGCATCACCAAGTGCAGAGCATGAGCCTAATCCGCTGTCTCGTACCCAGACATTTCCAGGGTGTTTGAGGACACCATTTAAACTGCCAGGTGTGTGCGCTGCACAGGCAGGATCAAATATAAGCCCTCATCTACATACAGTGCCCTACCAGGCCATGAGAGTGGCTGGGCATTCACCAATTTGTCTTCAACAGCAAATTGTTCCTTATTATGCTGGATTAAGGTTCCAGATGTGTTGATGTGAAGGAACTGTACACGACAACCACAGATACAGGAGTTAAAGCTGAAAGAGATGTTCCTGAGCCACAGAATCCCCAACGAGATTGTGTCAGACAATGGCCCACAATTTACAGATGGGTACCTCACGCACTTTGCCATCACCTCCGCCTTCCATCACCACACCAGCTCCCCCAAATACCCACAATCAAACAGGGAAGCCGAAAGGGCGATCCATACTATAAAGCCCTCCTAAAAAAGAATGAAGACTTCCAAACAACACTCTTAACATACAGGTCCTGTTACAATGCAGACTAACGCCATCCAAACTCCTGATGGGTAGAAAACTCCACACACATCTCCCAATCCTGCCGAAGAAACAAATCCCAAGGTGAGTAGCCAAGGATTATTGCAACATGCAAGACATAGAGGAATCCTACACGCAGAAGCAGGCTTCCACTTACAACAAAAGGTATCATACCAGACTCTTGTTACAACTACAAAAGGATGACAGGGTCTGGATTAAAGATTGAGAGAGAGGGTACTATCATATGGAATGACAATGGTCAACCCCAATCATACCTGGTTGGCACCCCAGAGGGTGCATTCAGGAGAAACAGGGGGAGCGCCCTCCTCATCCCTTGAAGGATCCCACCACTGTACAGTGGAGGAAATTGAGGAGACACCCAGATGCCAGAACACCTCAGATTCAACAAAGTTTATCTGCAGCATCAGACCCTACCTCTTCTCTGACAGTAGATATGGAAGGATTATAAGGCCTCTTGACCACCTGATCCTATGAACTCAGAGATCTGAGGTGGGGAGGGAGATGGGGTAGTAGTAATAATACAGGGGTTAAACTGGAATAACTTATAAATACATTGGATAAAGACTTGGGGGATAAGGGCATGGCACATAAAGGGCTGGGTTGAGTATCATACACCCACATGGTGATGTAACAGAACACATGAGGGTCAGTGTAGTGTTGGACAAAGCCGTGTGAGGAAACAAGCATGGAGACAGCTTATGACTTGGACCATTACCATATCTATGTATGGTAGCACATTGAGCAAAACCAACAGAAAGAAGCATGGATTTGCATTGGACTGAAGAGTGGGCAAAAAAATGGGTTTTGGATTGGGGGCTGATTTCATTAAAATAAGGCAGGATCTGGCCAAATTTGACTGGGAACAGCAAAGAGGTGGGGAATTACCAGCCAGGGAGAAGGAGGAGTCAGATTCATCCTCAGACGAGGATGCAGGCGAAGAATCAGAAGACTCTAAGGTGATGCATGGTGCAGCTCCCTCTGCAGGTGGCAGGGCAATGGAGAGATGTGCCAAGCATGCCCATGAGACTCTCATTGAGTCCAATTTCAGCCAGAAAAACAACCAGAGGATTAGCCATGCTAAATTGACCCTTAGGGTCCAAAGATATGCAGGGTAGGTGAGGTTATGGGGTTACAGGGATAGGGTGGGGAGAGTGGGCCTACGTAGGATGTGCTTTTGAAGAGTTGGTGCAGACTTGATGGGCCAAATGCCCGCCTTCTGCACTGTAGGAATTCTATGGTTCTATGTGACCTCTGGCAGCTTGAAGGGAAAAGACTTCATGTACTTGGCATGAACAAGCCCATATGCATGGGCCCATGAAAGCCACACACACTTGTGTCTTGCAAGGAGGTCACGAGTGACTCACCACCCACATTCCGATCCTAGCAAGGTCTGGCTAAGAATGCCAAGCATTCATCTGTGAAATATGGAGTGCCTCAGCTGCAGACGTTGGTGACACAACAGCTTCTGAGGGGTGATAAGGGGTTGAGCAATATATGCCAGTCTTCTAGTGAGATTCCATTTCCTTGACCTCACATAACATAAAAATCACTATATGTCTGGGAGCTCACATTTGCCACAGTTTTTGAGCCTTCACAATAAATGATGTCTCCATAAGACCATAAGATATAGGAACAGAATTAGGCCATTTGGCCCATCAAGTCTGCTCCTCCATTCAATCATCGCTGATATGTTCCTCATCCACATTCTCCTGTCTTCTCCCCATAACCCCTGATTCCCTTATTAATCAAGAAATCCCCAGATTTGTGCTCGAGGTGCTGTTATCTACAAGGCTACAGGCGAAGAGCTCCCACATCAGCTCTCACATCAACCATTAATGAGTTTCTAAGAAGGACCAAGTCCATCTGGTTTCAAAAATCCCAACAACATGATCATTCAACACACATGAATAAAGTGCTGAAAACTATGGACTGTGTTTTTGGTGGGAGAGGAGCATGTAAAATAGTATAGGTGCCATTTCCACACTTTCCAACCCACCCCAAGCTCATCTCCATAATAAAGAGGTGGGCAAGATTATTTAAACAAATAATCAATGGCTAATTGAGCTTGTTATCAAGCCATGGGCAGTTTGGTAGGAGCGGGTAGACGTTATTTTCAAACTTTTTAAAAGGGCAGGAAGGAAAGGGGTTCTACCTTCAGGAGTGCCATTTGTGCATCTTGGTAGCACCCCCCCCCCTCCCCCCCGAAGGTAGTACCCCCTTCCATCCTATGTGCCTGCTCTGGCCCAATACTCCAGACTTCCTTTGTACACAGGTGCAGGTTCACCCTCTTTGACCTCACCAACTCAAGGCAATGGGGTCACTGGTAGAGGTTAGAAGGAGCAGCAATTCACCCTTAGTGCGCCCGGAGATGACAACCCCCCCAGGAGCCGTGCTGGTGTTCCTCCTCCTTGTTGGTGGACAATGGCACCTCTCTGACCCCAGGGGGGGGGATGGGGCACCTGGAGGTGCTTCGCCCCATCTCACCAAGCCAACGGTGTAGAGATCCCATGTCCAGAGCGACAGAATGCAGATCCAAGAGCATATCCCAATCCACTGAGTATTCTGCTGGATTTGGTACTGCATGGTTATCACCACCTTCCCCATGGAGGTGCTCATATGCCAGATCCATGATGGAACTCCTGGCTTGGATGGAACTTTACTGTTGGATCAAGGCTGCTCATAGTCTCTGGTTTCAGACGTTCCCCTGCTTGTTGCTGCATCTCCAGCAGGTTTCTTGTGGCTGTTCTGGAGGCCACTCATACAGAATGGGTCTCTGCATGACCTGGTATCCAGCAGTCCTCTGACTGTCATGGAGCTCAGCTGTCCCATCTGCCAATGTGCCTGTGATGTGTTACCAGAAGCCTAATTCCCATTGAGGTGACTATCTCTGCTCTGGTGAAGGTGTAGCCACCTAAAATGGCTGATTCCCTATTAATTTGGCCAAAACCCGATTTAAAATGGCTAACCGAAAAGGCTGATGGGAAAAGCAGCCAACAGGACACAAACGGACAGCTGCAGACAGAATAGCGTATTCGGCTCTGGGGAAGTCGGCCCAGATCGATACTCAAGACTATTAGCAGCACATCAACCCAGACATCTGCAGTTTAATTGGCTATCCCCGGGAACAATTGCAACATATTAGCAATTGAATGCCGGACCAGGCCTGTCGCGCCTGCAGTGGCCGAAACAAAGACAGGTGAACGACCACCCCCCGATCGAGGAATCGCCCCGTTATTGGACATATCGAACCCAGTGATTGGGAACAAGTCCAATCACTTGGGACTCAGGGTCAGGGGCCGCCCCGAGAGGCGGGAAGCCCCTGGGCCCTATAAAGTGAGGGGCCAAGTTCAGATCTCTCTCTCTCTCCCTTCTTCACCTGCTCGAGACCTTTGCAAGAACATCGACCAGAAACAGTAAGTCTGACTCCAGCGATCGCTACCTGATAAAGACTCCTAGCCATCGACCGGTATCAGCCTTTTGAATCCCGCGGGCCAGATCCGATTCGATAAGCCATTCGTTTCCCTGACCTGGTGGGCCCTTCCTAAAGTTAAGTATTGGCCAGTAGTGATAGTTTCTATATAGATAGTAGGATTATTGTGTAAGCATTAATTGCTGTATATAATAAATGAACGTTGATTTCAATCTTACTAAGCGGTGTGCTGACTTATTAATCATAACTCGAGCTTGAACCACGTGGCGGTACCTGGCGACTCGTGAGCAAAGGAGACATAATCAGAGGTAATAAAACTAAGGCTAATAAGAGCAACAAAGGGTGCAGTGAAATGATGTTCCATGTCATTTTCCTTAGAGCTGGAGTTCTAGTTTGCTGTAGACTGTGTGAACTGTCACCTGACTGCAAGGTCCTGCAGTGGAGAACAGAACAAATTAGCTTGAAGCAATTTACAAAATGTTTTTCCCAGTGCAGTGTCATATGTATCTCCTATATGCCCAGTCGTCAACACTAGGCTGGAGAGGTCCTCGCTCTGCTGTGGTGACACTATATTTCCTCACCCTTCAGACCTGAGTGTCTGCCCTGCTCCCTGTCAGGTTAACCACCATCTGCTTTGAAGTGGTCAATATGTGGAGGTCAGGGACACCCCCATTGGTCTTATCTCACACCTTAAGCACTCTTTGTTCCCGCAGGCAGGACAGAAGAATCATCGTAACGGACAGGAAACCCTTTAAGAGCATGCAAGCCAATGACAGCGACTGTACCCTCCCTAGTAAGTGTTTGACGCACACATACACTCTCCTGGAGTGGAACAACTTTCACAGTGTGAACTGTCTCCCACACATTCAGTCCACATGTTTCATCTGGTGCTGAAGCTTAGAACCCAAACTCCAGCCTGACATACCTCTTCACTTCCACATTGTTTGATGCCATCAATAGTGATTACATCATGGCATTTACCCTTTTGTGGGCATTGGTCCCAGTTTCACTTGTGGACCCCATGACTGCTAACCTCCATTACAAATGGCGCCCTGGTCACCTTGGTCAGGTTGGAGGGTTTCCTGTTGGCATTACTGGGAAACAGGAACCCCCCCACCTCGGCCATTCCCAGGTTGCCTGGAGGAGAACCTCCGGGGGTGGGCATTGCTAAACCGTTGGGCCACTCATTCTCATTCTCTGCACGGAGGCATTATTAAAAGCAGCAAGTGTTTCCAGCAGCAGCTTTTCTGGGAAGTCAGATCAGCAGTCTACAGCAACATTTGAACTTTTAAAAATGCCCATTCGCACAGCCAGACTGATGCTGCTTTATTGTGAGGAGTGTACGTCTGTCTAAATATGCCTTTTAAATATGGCTCCGGGCCTCCAACCCACCATCCTGCCCACCCCTGCCACGTGATTGGTTAGGACCCACAACTCCGAATATCTAACTGGCTGACTGCCACGTGATTGTACATGACCAGTTGCACATGGCAGTTGCACATGGCCAGATGCCCCACCCCCAGGTCCTGCACACTCCCTGTGCTATTGTCACAACGTTCTGATGACAGCAAGCAGGTAAACAGTCAATCACAATGACATTTTCAGGGGCAGCAAAGCAGGAAGTTAAAAGTACTGAATATTCCTCATTTTTAAGTTAAATTTTCAGTTAACAAAATAATTGGATATGTTTGGATTGCAATTGAAACTGAAATAAAGCTGAACAAACTTTCAAAAACATTTTAAAATAAAAAGGAAATGGATTCTTTTTATTAGAATGGACACATGTGACAATCTACAAATATGTAGCTCGTATTTCAGGGCTAGTGAGCGTGTTCAGCAGTAATAATGAAGTATTTTGTTGGCACCCTTCCATCTGTGAGAGATGATAGACACACAATGTATTTAGGTGGGGGGGGGGGGGTGTATTTTTGCCGATTGCTGTAAAGGCAAATCCTAGAGAGGCAGGTTCTGCTACAAGTGCTGCACATGAAGCTGCCAAGTGACATTGTGAGTTGTTGTTCTTGTTGGTGCCAGTTGTTGAGCTACTGTAGGCACTGGTTGTCTTGGTAGTGTATGTCAGCCCACAGGAGGTGTCGCCATTCCCTAGCTAGTAACTCCCAGGAGCGTGAGTCGATGTTCAGGGACTTCATGTTAACACTTGCGAGCATCCTCTGGCCATCTGGCTCGGGCTACTTCCATATGGATGGTTCTTGGGTATGTGACCATCTTCCACCCTCGGCCGTGCCCGATTCACCGCTGTTTGATTCGTGCCAACGTACGGACACTATGCATTTGAGAAGACTGTTATGTTTTGTATTGTGGTTGTGGTAAACATGCACACAGAACATCTAGTTCTTTGACTAGTGATGATAGTTTATTAACAAAATGAACACGTGGAAGGATAACTAATGAACTATAATACAAACGATAACAAATAAGTGAATTCTCCTGGAGATACTTCTAATGCGACTGTCCTCTAGTATGACATACTACCAACTGCCCAATCTGTGGAGTCACATGGTGGATCACCATCCCCACCTGCTGGTCGGAAGTCGTATATCCAATTATATACATTGCTATGCATATGCATATCACCACAAAGACAACCTTGTTTATTGTTTTGTCCTGCCAGGATATACTCATAACACATCGCAGACAGCGAAGATTGAAAATATTGAACTACTTTTCCTGGAAGCTGGATGCAGCAATGATTAAGTTGGTACACCATTCAACAAGGTGTAACGTTTTCAAGGGTTTGAATGGAAGATCTTGTCAATGCAATCTTTCATTGACTGAAGTCTGGGGGTGCCTGAACAACATGCCCTCTGAAGAAGTGTAGAATCACTGAGAGCAGTGTCTGGATTTTGGTAATATTCTGTGCATATGCGTGCTCTCGAGGTTTCTATAAGGTTCGGTGGTGTAATGACAGTGGACTCTGGCAATTTTGTCCACAATGCCACAACAAAGTCTGGCCCACTATATATTGCAGCATTATTCTTGTGATGAAGGGATTGATCTGATAAGTTGCCTCTATTCAGGGCTTTGTAAATTCTTCATAATATGAGAGAAGATCTGTTTGGTTCTAAATTCTTAATTGCACCATTAACAAGTTCCAAAGCAGGCACAGGCTAATAATTTAAGCTCATTCAACAAGTGACAGAAGTATTCATACCTGCGAAAGGAATGTTTCAATTTGAAATATCTCAAATTTTCACCACACTAAGAAATCAGATGACTCATGATCCTATTTCTGAAATAAATATTTTTGTCAGTTTAGGACAATGGAATGAAAATGAATGTAGTTTCTTATAAATAATTGAAACAATCATTCTTTTAAATATGCACTCAAACATATGTATACATAAATAAAAATTTAAATTAAGCTAAATAATAGACTATTTTAATGCTTGAATTTGTTGTATAAATAAGAAGTGAACTACATATGAGACATAAACAGCATCTTTTAAAAATATATATTTTTTATTCTTCTCCTTTTTCACATTTTCTCCCAAATTTACACCCACCAACAATATAAAATAATCAGTACAAAGAACAAAGAACAAAGAAATGTACAGCACAGGAACAGGCCCTTCGGCCCTCCAAGCCCGCGCCGACCATACTGCCCGACTAAACTACAATCTTCTACACTTCCTGGGTCCGTATCCTTCTATTCCCATCCTATTCATATATTTGTCAAGATGCCCCTTAAATGTCCCTATCGTCCCTGCTTCCACTACCTCCTCCGGTAGCGAGTTCCAGGCACCCACTACCCTCTGCGTAAAAAACTTGCCTCGTACATCTACTCTAAACCTTGCCCCTCTCACCTTAAACCTATGCCCCCTAGTAATTGACCCCTCTACCCTGGGGAAAAGCCTCTGACTATCCACTCTGTCTATGCCCCTCATAATTTTGTAGACCTCTATCAGGTCGCCCCTCAACCTCCTTCGTTCCAGAGAGAACAAACCGAGTTTATTCAATCGCTCCTCATAGCTTATGCCCTCCATACCAGGCAACATTCTGGTAAATCTCTTCTGCACCCTCTCTAAAGCCTCCACATCCTTCTGGTAGTGTGGCGACCAGAATTGAACACTATACTCCAAGTGTGGCCTAACTAAGGTTCTATACAGCTGCAACATGACTTGCCAATTCTTATACTCAATGCCCCGTCCAATGAAGGCAAGCATGCCGTATGCCTTCTTGACTACCTTCTCCACCTGTGTTGCCCCTTTCAATGACCTGTGGACCTGTACTCCTAGATCTCTTTGACTTTCAATACTCTTGAGGGTTCTACCATTCACTGTATATTCCCTACCTGCATTAGCCCTTCCAAAATGCATTACCTCACATTTGTCCGGATTAAACTCCATCTGCCATCTCTCCGCCCAAGTCTCCAGACAATCTAAATCCTGCTGTATCCTCAGACAGTCCTCATCGCTATCCGCAATTCCACCAACCTTTGTGTCGTCTGCAAACTTACTAATCAGACCAGTTACATTTTCCTCCAAATCATTTATATATACTACAAACAGCAAAGGTCCCAGCACTGATCCCTGTGGAACACCACTGGTCACAGCCCTCCAATTAGAAAAGCATCCCTCCATTGCTACCCTCTGCCTTCTATGGCCTAGCCAGTTCTGAATCCACCTTGCCAGCTCACCCCTGATCCCGTGTGACTTCACCTTTTGTACTAGTCTACCATGAGGGACCTTGTCAAAGGCCTTACTGAAGTCCATGTAGACAACATCCACTGCCCTACCTGCATCAATCATCTTAGTGACCTCCTCGAAAAACTCTATCAAGTTAGTGAGACACGACCTCCCCTTCACAAAACCGTGCTGCCTCTCACTAATACGTCCATTTGCTTCCAAATGGGAGTAGATCCTGTCTCGAAGAATTCTCTCCAGTAATTTCCCTACCACTGAAGTAAGGCTCACCGGCCTGTAGTTCCCGGGATTATCCTTGCTACCCTTCTTAAACAGAGGAACAACATTGGCTATTCTCCAGTCCTCCGGGACATCCCCTGAAGACAGCGAGGATCCAAAGATTTCTGTCAAGGCCTCAGCAATTTCCTCTCCAGCCTCCTTCAGTATTCTGGGGTAGATCCCATCAGGCCCTGGGGACTTATCTACCTTAATATTTTTTAAGACACCCAACACCTCGTCTTTTTGGATCACAATGTGACCCAGGCTATCTACACCCCCTTCTCCAGACTCAACATCTACCAATTCCTTCTCTTTGGTGAATACTGATGCAAAGTATTCATTTAGTACCTCGCCCATTTCCTCTGGCTCCACACATAGATTCCCTTGCCTATCCTTCAGTGGGCCAACCCTTTCCCTGGCTACCCTCTTGCTTTTTATGTACGTGTAAAAAGCCTTGGGATTTTCCTTAACCCTATTTGCCAATGACTTTTCATGACCCCTTCTAGCCCTCCTGACTCCTTGCTTAAGTTCCTTCCTACTTTCCTTATATGCCACACAGGCTTCGTCTGTTCCCAGCCTTTTAGCCCTGACAAATGCCTCCTTTTTCTTTTTGACGAGGCCTACAATATCACTCGTCATCCAAGGTTCCCGAAAATTGCCGTATTTATCTTTCTTCCTCACAGGAACATGCCTGTCCTGTATTCCCTTCAACTGACACTTGAAAGCCTCCCACATGTCAGATGTTGATTTGCCCTCAAACATCCGCCCCCAATCTATGTTCTTCAGTTCCCGCCTAATATTGTCATAATTAGCCTTCCCCCAATTTAGCACATTCATCCTCGGACCACTCTTATCCTTGTCCACCAGTACTTTAAAACTTACTGAATTGTGGTCACTGTTACCGAAATGCTCCCCTACTGAAACATCTACCACCTGGCCGGGCTCATTCCCCAATACCAGGTCCAGTACCGCCCCTTCCCTAGTTGGACTGTTTACATATTGTTTTAAGAAGCCCTCCTGGATGCTCCTTACAAACTCCGCCCCGTCTAAGCCCCTGGCACTAAGTGAGTCCCAGTCAATATTGGGGAAGTTGAAGTCTCCCATCACCACAACCCTGTTGTTTTTACTCTTTTCCAAAATCTGTCTACCTATCTGCTCCTCTATCTCCCGCTGGCTGTTGGGAGGCCTGTAGTATACCCCCAACATTGTGACTGCACCCTTCTTATTCCTGATCTCTACCCATATAGCCTCACTGCCCTCTGAGGTGTCCTCTCGCAGTATAGCTGTGATATTCTCCCGAACAAGTAGCGCAACTCCGCCTCCCCTTTTACATCCCCCTCTATCCCGCCTGAAACATCTAAATCCTGGAACGTTTAGCTGCCAATCCTGCCCTTCCCTCAACCAGGTCTCTGTAATGGCAATAACATCATAGTTCCAAGTAGTAATCCAAGCTCTAAGTTCATCTGCCTTACCCGTAATGCTCCTTGCATTAAAACATATGCACTTCAGGCCACCAGACCCGCTGTGTTCAGCAACTTTTCCCCGTCTGCTCTGCCTCAGAGCCACACTGTCCCTATTCCCTAGTTCTCCCTCAATGCTCTCACCTTCTGACCTATTGCTCCCGTACCCACCCCCCTGCCATACTAGTTTAAACCCTCCCGTGTGACACTAGCAAACCTCGCGGCCAGGATATTTATGCCTCTCCGGTTTAGATGCAACCCGTCCATCTTATACAGGTCACACCTGCCCCGGAAGAGCTCCCAGTGGTCCAGAAAACGGAAACCCTCCCTCCTACACCAGCTGTTTAGCCACGTGTTTGTCTGCTCTATCTTCCTATTTCTTGCCTCACTGGCACGTGGCACAGGGAGTAATCCCGAGATTACAACCCTCGAGGTCCTGTCCTTTAACTTTCTGCCTAGCTCCCTGAACTCCTGCTGCAGGACCTCATGCCCCTTCCTGCCTATGTCGTTAGTACCAATATGTACAACGACCTCTGCCTGTTTGCCCTCCCCCTTCAGGATTCCCTCTACCCGTTCGGAGACATCCTGGACCCTGGCACCAGGGAGGCAACATACCATCCTGGAGTCTCTTTCACGTCCACAGAAGCGCCTATCTGTGCCCCTGACTATAGAGTCCCCTATTACTATTACTCTTCTGCGCTTTGACCCTCCCTTCTGAACATCAGAGCCAGCCGTGGTGCCACTGCTCTGGCTGCTGCTGTTTTCCCCTGATAGGCTATCCCCCCCGACAGTATCCAAAGGGGTATATCTGTTCGAGAGGGGGACAACCACAGGGGATTCCTGCACTGACTGCCTGCCCTTTCTGGTGGTCACCCATTTCTCTGCCTGCACCTTGGGTGTGACCACATTTACATAACTGCGATCTATGACGCTTTCCGCCACCTGCATGCTCCTAAGTGCATCCAATTGCTGCTCCAACCGAACCATGCGGTCTGTGAGGAGCTCCAGTTGGGTGCACTTTCTGCAGATGAAGCCACCCGGGACGCTGGAAGCCTCCCGGACCTGCCACATCTCACAGTCAGAGCACAGCACCCCTCTAACTGACATTGCGTCAATTAATTAAAATTAAAATTTGTCTCTTTTTTTTTTAAATACTTTTTTTTTTTTTTTTTAAATTGCAAAGTTACTGTCAACTATCTGTTTCCTAACACTAGATTTCTAATAGAAATGCGATAGCTAACTATAATACTCTCCGATCTCTGGCTTAGATATCCTCTAAATTATAATTAAGTTATTATGTTTAATTAGTTCCCAAATACTCAAATATTTTTTAAATTTAGGTTAGAATCCCAACCAGCCACTCAGGTCACAGCTTTTCTGTGATGTCGCTTCAATTTCCCCCCCGACACACACAATTTGAAAAAAGGTATAAAAGTAAAAAGTAAAAATCACTTACTTGCCTTCTGAGTGTAACAAATATGTCAATCCCCATATCAATAACAACAATCCCATCCTCCCACCAAACCCCAAACATTAGCCCGCATGTTCACACAAACAAATGACAAAAAGGAATTAGGGATCACCCATAGTCGCCATTAACACACACAGCCCACCTCCCCCCCAACCCTCCCACCCACACGCCCAACAAATGTTCGATGTTATCCAGTTCTTGAAAGTGCATAATGAATAATGCCCATGAATTGTAGAACCCCTCCATTCTTCCCCTCAGTTCAAACTTAACCTTCTCAAGAGTCAAGAATTCCAACAGGTCCCCCCACCACGCCAGGGCACTGGGTGGAGAGGCTGCTCTCCATCCCATCAGGATCTGCCTTTGGGTGATCAACGAGGCGAAGGCTACAACATCTGCCTCCGCCCCCGTTTCCAACCCTGGCTGGTCCGACACCCCAAATATGGCCTCCCGGGGGCCCGGGTCCAGTTTCACGTGCACTACTTTAGAAATTACCCTAAAAACCTCCTTCTAGTAACCCTCTAGCTTTGGACAGAACCAAAACAGATGAACGTGATTAGCGGGGCTCCCCCCCGCAACATTCACACACATCTTCTACTCCTTCAAAGAATCGGTTCATCCTCGCCCTCGTGAGGTGTGCTCTGTATACCACCTTCAGCAGTATCAGCCCCAACCGCGCGCACGGGGTGGAGGCATTCACTCTCCGGAGCACCTCACACCAGAACCCCTCCTCCATATCCTCTCCCAACTCTTCCTCCCACTTTGCTTTGATCCCTTCCAGTGGCGCCTTCTCCTCTTCCAAAATAGCTCCGTAAACCTCTGACACTACCCCCTTCTCCAGTCCCCCTGTCGTCAGCATCTCCTCCAGCAATGTGGAGGCCTGCTCTACTGGGAAGCTCTGTATCTCCTTTCTGGCAAAATCTCGAACCTGCATGTATCTGAACATTAGCATCTATTTTAAGAGTTAATATTTCTGTTCATTTCCAATTTACTCTTTGATGTTAAGCACTGTTTTCAGCTTCAACCAAATCATTTCAAGCATCGGCCCTAAAGGTCAGAATATAGAGATTGAAAAACTGAGTAAAAACAAGGAAGGTTAAAAGAAAGTCAGTCCGGAAGCATAAACTCAGATTTCTAGTTGTAAATTGTTACCAAAATACCCTCTGGATATAAAACTCTGGCAAAAACATACTTTTTGAAAGATGGAAATGTAAATAATGAAGACATTTCTTTGGACAGCCCAAAAACAGATGCAACTTTGCATTTATAAATTCTAATATTGCTCCATGATGAAAGATTTAACTTCAGGCTTGAACTGCGCACCAAGTTCACAAATCAACATGATTTAGGCTGATGATGTTATCATTGCTCATGCCCACGGATTTGAAATCAAAATGCAAATCTGCCAAGGTTCTTTACTCCTCAACGCTTCATGTACTTCAAGTTTGGATGTTACTTATTTGGATAGATGTATGTTCTCACTGAGCAAAGGTTATGATGCTTATTAATTTATTTAAGGAACACCACTCCTTGCAGCTCCACTTAGCCACAAACCATATAATTGAACCAATCATTCCAGACAGAGATAGTTAACTTCTCAGCAGAAAGGAAAACCCACACTTTGTATAACACAAATGATAAAGTGCATCTGTTATTTATACGCCCCAAATCCCACAATCTCTGGGAACAGATGTTCCTGTCTCTCCCACTGAGCACCAACTTCCATCCCTTGTAAACTAGTTAGGTTGCTATCTTCAGATCAGAACAGTTTAACATTATTATTGGTGCAGTTGAGTTCAAGTCCCCAGTTAAGTAAACAGCAGTAACAATAAAGTTAAGCTGTATGCAAGCCATTCAGGTTTCTTTCTCCTGTCTCTTTAATGTTACCTTGCCTCTGTAAGAGAGCTTGGAGCAACAGAAGCAAAATAATGTTGCCTTCAACAGTTCATATATCCAGAAAGATGCTTACACCCCCCCCCCCCCCCCCCCCGCCCCGCATATGAGTCTTTCTGAAACAATCTCAGGTTTTTTGACTTCACGTTCCTATTCAGCAATCCATTCTGAGATTCAAAAAGTTGTGTGAAGGACTATTTTACCTTTCATTTGTTTAAATATTGATCCCCAGTTCTACTTTCACAATATAATTTGCTTTTCCAAATTTGCCATAACATCTACTGCCCTAAAAGCTTCTATAATATCTCCTCTCAGAAGTCCAGACTTCTCCACTCTCTTGTCATACATCAGACTTTGGACCATACAAAGCCTTGTGCTGGCTCCAGCACCTCAATGTCATTTGTCTCAATACACATTACTCAAGGTCCACTATGACCAAAGTACCTACTTAGAGATGCCTACTCATTAATAACCTGCGTGCTAAAGCTGAGTTCAAAATCCATTCCATTCTTCATTTTGTCTCTGCTTTGTTCTAGCCATGGACGCAAGCTGAATATCAGAGCTGAGATGAGCTGAACTCAACATCAGCGTAGCATTCAACCTAGTATGACACTATGAGGATCCCAAGCAAATCTGAAGTCAATGGAAGTAAATGGAAATAACTTCCAGCAGTTGGAGTCATACTTGAAGCAGAAGAAGGTGGTTGGGGACGTCACACGAAAAATAGCCCAGGACATGCCTGCAGAGGTTTTTCAGGGTGTGGACACTGGCCTGACCATTCCAGCTGTTTCATCAATTAGTTTCCTTCTGTTATGAGGTCATTATTGGGGGTATTCGTTAATCATTCTTAAAGTGTTCAGCTCTATTCACAGATCTTCGAATAATAGAGCAATAATATCTGCCTTTAAAATCCATGCTTGTGTTGACAAGTGGCAGATAATACTGTTGCCAGATAATGTGTAAGGACATGAACATTTCCAGTAAGAAAAGGTTCAATCAGTCCTGACCTTTGAGAGTATAACCGTTGCTGAATCCCCCTGCAATGACATCCTGGGGTCTCTTTGATCAGTAGCTTAGCTGAACGCACCACTGGCACATTTTGGTTGCAGTACTTACAATCGACAAGATGCTTTGCAACAACTCACCAAGCTTTCTTCAACAGCACTGCCTAGACCTGTGATTTCAACCACAATGAAAGCTGGAACACAAACCCCACCTCCAAGATCCTTTGAAGTCACACACCATGATGGCTTGCACACTTATCGCCATTCCTTCTTAATTTTTAGGCTAGTGTCCTGAAATATCCTACTCAACACCATTTTGGGAGCATGTTTGCCACAAGGGGAGTAGTACTTCTAGACAAAGACCCATCATCATGCTCCCAATGCGACGGAAATGAGCAATAAATGCAGCTACATCTATAAAACAAATTGTAAACATTAGCATGTGTAAAATCTCCATGGATGCAAAATTGGTTTCCATAATTTCATTAATTTCAGTGCTACAGGTGACAGTTTAGGTGAACAATAGGCCCGTGCCACTCCTGTCAACTTATGGCTATGGTCCACATCAAATGCCATATTGCTGAGGGTGAGTGTTATGTGTGTATACTGGAAGTATGCAGTGTCGGCAGATCATGACATCAGTCAGCGTAGAACATTGATTTGATACCTGACTTGGGTCATTTTCAACCTCGCTGCTCTCGTTAACATCCTTACTTAAACACACAAAACTGAACATGCATTCAGGAGGAACCATCTTACCAGCGATATTTAAACGCATCATCATCCAACTTGTAGGTCAGTTGCTGTCATCCATGATGTTACTGTAGAAGATTGTATTGACATCATGGCTTTAACCTTCCCACTGAATGAAGTATCCTTGCCTGGCTACATTCTGCACCACTCAGACCATTGGGACTGTCATGATGGCAGTACGACATTTATCACTAAACCACACCTTGGCCTGATCCCTAACTCCTCTGGCACTTTCTTCTCCTTTAAGCATCTCACCTTGTTCTATCACTAAGATTTCTTCACTGCTTTTCTCCTTAGCCTCTGCAGCAAATAATTCCTCATCTTCAGTGATTTCAACCTCCATCTCAACTCACCAGAGAAGTCTCATAGAAGCCCTACAGTGCAGAAGGAGGCCATTCGGCCCATTGAGTCTGTATCGACCCTCTGAAAGAGCACCCTAGCTGGGCCTGCATCCCCATCCTGGGCCATAACCCCACCTAACTTGTTGGACACTAAGGGGCAATTTAGCATGACCAATCCACCTAACCTGCACATCTTTGTACTGCTCCCTCTCCTCTGTGCTCACTGTCATCTTATCCTCCTTAAATCTTTCCCTCCATGTAAACTCCCCAAACTATACTCAGGGTCACCCCCTTGATCTCGCTATCCCACTTGGTCTTGCTACTCCTAATGTAGCACAGTGATCTTTGATCATTTATTTGTATCACTATTCACCCACATCCCCTTCCAAGCTCCAACTCTAGCTCCTTTGTAACCCTACTGGAAAAAACTACTCCCAATTTGTTTACTTTCAAAATCCCAACTGTCTTTAGCCCTCCACTCACTACAACATTTTTGCAGTTACTAATTTACTCAGCTGTATGTATCTCTTTGTAACACAATATTCTGCAATGGTCGGTGTCAAAAACAACAGATTCAAATACAAAATAAAAATGCAGTAAAACAATACATATGTGGAAAAGTCTTTATTCAATTTGTTCACACTTTACAATGTCCTGACCTTGTAAAAGGTTAGTGCTTTACATTGAAAAATGTCAAGAAGTAGTTCTGGAAAAACTCCATAATCTTTTTCTTCTCAGTATGCTGTCTTTGTACATGTGTGATCCAGCTCACTGATGCACGATCAATTGCACAAAGACTAAAGTTGGGTACAACTGTGGCTTTATTACAGTCAGATGCGTGGCCTCCTGCTGCAGCTGGCGAAATGGCAAGGCACTGGAGGTCATACATATTTATACAGTTCTCCGTGGGCGGAGCCAGCCGGCAGGAGCTACCGGCGAACCTGTAGTGCAGGTCCAACCATACATCTCCTATTACAGTGGTTCACCACAGTCACCCTCTGTTAAAAATAAGTCCGGCGGGGGTGACGTGAAACTATATACAATTAGTGCAATTATGTACAGTGGTAGGGAAAGAAAAGTCCATGTTGACGGTCCGGAGTCCATCAAAGGTTCAGCCGGTCCGGTGCTTTGATGCTTCGTTGGGGGCAGCGTAACGGTGGCGGTGAAGTCGGTGCTGGCGGTGGTGGAGGTGGCACCGATGCCGATGGTGGCAGTGCTGATGCTGGCCAGTCATCGGGGAACTCCGGCAGCGTGCCAAAGTCCTCTTCGTCCTCTTGTGCGGAAAAGGGAGAGGGGGTGGTCTGGTGGGGTCAATATTAGCGGCGCGGTGGGAGGTAGGGGGTGGGGGGGGCGCATTGGTGGGGGTGTGTGTTGGGGTGGAACCTGACGATCAGAGTGAGACAGTATCTTGGCGGCCGTCGGGGAACTCAACGTAGGCATATTGAGGGTTGGCGTGGAGCAGGTGAACCCTGTCCACCAAGGGGTCCGCCTTGTGGAGTCGGACGTGTCTATGGAGAAGGACTGGTCCTGGAGCAGCGAGCCAAGTCGGGAGCGACACCCCGGATGTGGACTTCCTGGGGAATGTAAAAACACTTTCATGTGGTGTGTTATTAGTGGCGGTGCACAATAGTGACCGGATGGAGTGCAGAGCGTCAGGGAGGACCTCCTGCCAGCAAGAGGCTTGAAGATTCCTGGACCGTAGGGCCAGCTGGACGGCCCTCCAAACCGTCCCATTCTCCCGTTCTACTTGTCCGTTTCCCCGGGGGTTGTAGCTGGTCGTCCTGCTGGAGGCTATACCCCTGTTGAGCAGGAACGGACGCAGCTCATCGCTCATGAATGAGGATCCCCTGTCACTGTGGATGTAGGCGGGGAAACCAAACAGAGCGAAGATGGTGGTGGTAGACGTCATATCGGGGCATGGGATGGCGAAGGGGAATCTGGAGTACTCATCGACCACACTGAGAATGTACGTGTTACGGTCGGTGGAGGGGAGGGGCCCTTTGAAATCCACGCTGAGGCATTCAAAGGGGCGGTAAGCCTTCACCAGGCGCGCACGGCCTGGCCGGTAGAAGTGCGGCTTACACTCCGCACAGACCTGGCAGTCCCTGGTAACTGTCCTTACTTCCTCGACGGAGTAGGGCAGATTACGAGCTTTGACCAGATGGTACAATCGAGTGACCCCCGGGTGACAAAGGCTGTCGTGTAGGGCCCGTAGTCGGTCCACTTCTGCGCTGGCGCATGTACCTCGGGAGAGGGCGTCTGGGGGCTCGTTGAGTTTACTGGGGCGATACAAGATCTCGTAATTATAGGTGGAGAGCTCGATTCTCCACCGCAAGATTTTATCATTTTTGATCTTGTCCCGCTGTGTGTTATTGAACATGAAGGCTACCGACAGTTGGTCCGTAAGGAGAGTGAATCCCTTACCGGCCAGGTAATGTCTCCAATGCCGCACAGCTTCAACGATAGCTTGGGCCTCCTTCTCGACGGATGAGTGTCGAATTTCAGAGGCATGAAGGGTGCGGGAAAAGAATGCCACGGGTCTGCCTGCCTGGTTTAGGGTGGCGGCAAGGGCGACGTCTGAAGCGTCGCTTTCTATTTGGAAAGGCAGTGATTAGTCCACTGCGCGCATCCCGGCCTTGGCGATGTCTGCTCTGATGCGGGCGAAAGCATGTTGTGCCTCGGCCGCAAGGGGGAATTGGGTGGACTGAATGAGTGGGCGGGCCTTGTCCGCATAGTTTGGGACCCACTGAGCGTAGTAGGAAAAGAACCACAGGCAGCGTTTGAGGGCCTTAGGGCAGTGGGGAAGGGGTAGGTCCATGAGAGGGCACATGCGCTCGGGATCAGGCCCGAGAAGTCCGTTTTGGACTATATAGCCGAAAATGGCTATCCGGGTCGTGCTGAACACACACTTCTCTTTGTTGTAGGTCAGGTTGAGAAGAGTGGCAGTGCGGAAGAATTTATCGAGGTTGGCATCGTGGTCCTGCTGGTCATGGCCGCAGATGGTGACATTATCTAAGTACGGAAAGGTGGCCCGCAAACCGTACTGGTTGACCATTCGGTCCATCTCTCTTTGGAAGACCGAGACCCCATGTGTGACACCGAAAGGGACCCTAAGGAAGTGGTAGAGGCGACCGTCCACCTCGAAGGCAGTGTATGGCTGGTCCGACTTCCGGATGGGGAGCTGGTAGTAGGCGGATTTCAGGTCAATTGTTGAGTAGACCCGGTACTCCGCAATCTCATTGATCCTATCAGATATGCGTGGGAGGGAGTACGCGTCGAGCTGCGTGTACCGATTGATGGTCTGGCTGTAATCAATGACCATCCTGTGTTTCTCCCCAGTTTTAACCACTACCACATGGGCTCTCCAGGGGCTGTTGCTGGCCTCGATAATACCCTCCTTAAGCAGCCGCTGGACTTCGGAACTGATGAAGGTCTTGTCCTGGGTGCTGTACCGTCTGCTCCTAGTGGCAACGGGCTTGCAATCCACAGTTAGATTGGCTAAAAGGGAGGGGGGATCGACCTTGAGGGTCGCGAGGCCGCAAACGGTAAGAAGGGGTAAGGGCCTGCCGAATTTGAGCATGTGCGGTTCCGATGTTGGGATGACGGAGACCCTGTGGGAGACAAGATGATGGCGCCCATGGTGGGTACATTGCGGGGTCGGGACAACAAGGTGGCGGCGCCCATGGTGCGCACATTGCGGGGTCGGAACATGATGGCGGCGCCCATGGTGCGCACATTGCGGGGTCGGGACAAGATGGCGGCGTCCATGGGGTGCACGTGGCCGAAGGGGAACCAGATCGCGGCGCCCATTGGTCGCACATGGACCCGGGAGGAGAAAATGGCAGCTCCTATTGTGCGTCTGGTGTGGGGGAGGGGGCGATAGCGGGCATGATCGCAACGACTGCGCAGGCATGGCACACAGCCGCGAAGTGGCCCTTTTTACTGCAGGCTTTACAACCGGCAGTGCAGGCCGGGCAGTGTTGGCGGGGGTGCTTCTGCTGACCGCAGAAGTAGCAGCGGGGACCCCCGGGGTGCGCGGATCGGCGTGTGGCGCAGGCGTATTGCGAAGGCAGGGCCCCGGCTGAGGAGGTCATCGGCGGGATCCAGGAGGGGTAGGAAGGAGTAGAAGGGTGGGCAGTGCGGCGGCAGAGGTACGATTGTACGTTACGGGATGCGACCGTCATGGTGAGCACCAAGGTTTTCGTCTCCGCCAGTTCGAGCCCTTCCAGCAATCGTCCTCGGATTCGGTCCAACGCAATCCCCGTCACAAAGTAATCCCCGTCTCCGCAAGAGGAGATTCGAGTATTCGGCGGCCGTGACGGCCTGACAGTCATAGTCCCGGACGAGTGGAATTAGGGCCCGCCAGAAGTCTTCGATGGACTCACCAAGTAGTTGCGAGCGGGTGGCAAGTACATGTCTGGTGAAGAGCATGTTCATCTTCTGCGCATAGTGTTCTTTGAGGAGTTGCATTGCTTTTGTGTAATTCGTAGCATCTTGGATCAATGGGAACACGCTGGAGCTCAGTCTGGAGTACAGGACGTTTATCTTCTGAGCCTCCGTTGGCGCGAGGTCCGCCGCGTTGATGTAAGCCTCGAAACATGCTAGCCAGTGAGTAAAGTCTTTTCTGGCGTCGGGCGAGTACGGATCCAGCTGCAGGCGATCGGGGTTAATTCTGATATCCATTCTGTGGAAAATCTGACTGTAATAAATTGATGCACGATCAATTGTACAAAGACTAAAGTTGGGTACAACTGTGGCTTTATTACAGTCAGATGTGTGGCCTCCTGCTGCAGCTGGCGAAATGGCAGGGCACTGGAGGTCATGCATATTTATACAGTTCTCCGTGGGCGGAGCCAGCCGGCAGGAGCTACCGGCGAACCTGTAGTGCAGGTCCTACCTTACATCTCCTATTACAGTGGTTCACCATACTTACCATGTTGTCAATTTGGTCAAACGTGTTGTCAGTCTTTTGTACTACAGTGTGAAATCTCAGTGTGAAATCTACAGTGTGCAATCTATGACCATTGCAGCATTAGCCAGGGAAACAAACAAGAGAACTGATGGGCATTCATTGGACTCTTCAGGGTCATAGGCCTCCTCGGTTGAAGAATGTATGATTGCACCATCTGTCAGTTCCATCATGCAGCTTACAGCTTCATCCACCTCTGTGTAAGTTTCAGTGATTGCCTTTTCTGAAATTTCCATGTCAGCCTCCTGTAGACAAGTGAAAAGTGCCTCGCCATCAGGTTGGTTTATGATTTTGGTCTCTTGTGCGGCCTAACCCCTCTCTGATTGGTCACCGCAGTCGTATGACAAGCTTAGACAATTTCAGTTTCTCCAGGTTTACCAGTGCAAAATTTGGGCTTATCATGGGCATTGTTCTATGGGATCTGCTGAGTGGGATGGTCGACAATTTCAACCTGACTGAAATGTTGTTTCATCCAAGTTTGACTCAGTAGAATTTTGCTGTATTGTTAATGGTTCACTGTCTTCAGATGCTGCCACTCTCTCCTCTAGATCTGCTGTCATCACACCTCTCTTCAAAAAAACAACCTTGATACCATCATCGTGCAAATAGCACCCCATTTCCAACTACCTTTTGCTCTTCAAAGTCCTTGAACATGCTGTTGCATTATCCTTCTCAAGCTGCCTGCAGCCTTTGACTTGGTTGATCTCACCATCTTCCCCAGCACCTCTCCACTGTTGTCCAGTTGGGTGGGACTGCTCTCATCTGGTTCCATTCTACTTTATCTAATCATAGCCAGAGTATCACTTGCAATGGTGTCTCTTCCTGCTCTTGTTCCGTTACTTCTCGTGATCCCCAAAGATCTAACCCTTTCACCTCCTATTTCTCATCTACATGCTGCCAGTTATGACATTGTCTGGAAGCACAGTGTTAATTTTCTCAAGTTAAAATCCTGAACTCCCTTCCTAATAGTAGGGTGTACCTACATGGATTGCAGCGATTCAAAAAGGCAGCTCAGAACCATCTTCTCGGCGGCAATTAGGGATGCCAATGAATGCTGGCCTTGCCAGCTAAGCCCACATCCCTCAAATTTACCAAGGATTTCAACACAAACTACTGTACCAATTCTGTTATTTCTTCTGCATCTTCAAACCTTCTACAAGCATTTTCGACTTCTGATGCAGCCAGGATGGACTCAACCTAACCTAAAGGGGTTCAGTCTGCTTTCAAGTAATTTCAAGAGAGCTGTAAGTGGTGCTCGTCTCAAATTAAGTTGATGTGGTGATATACATATGCGCAGTAATGTGTATAATTATCTCTATGACCTCCGACCAACAGGTGGCAATAGAGATCCACCATGTGACTCCAAAGATCCGGCAGTTGGCAGTAAGTGGTATCAGAGGACAGTCGCATTAGAAGTAGCTCAAGGAGAATTTGCTAATCGGTACCGTTTGTATAATAGTTTGTTTAGTTATCTTTCCACGTGTTCAGTTTGTCAATAAACAATCTTACTAGTAAAGAACTAGATGTTCTGTGGGTATCTTTACAACCGCCACAATACTGAACATAACATGGTACCAAGAGTGTTGAACAATTGAAGATACCTACAAGAAGACGGGACGAAACAGACCGAAGAAAGAAAAATGAAAATTCTTCCACCTACCTGACAAACTATGGGCAACTGCAACTCAATGCACGGAAAGACTGTGAAGTTAGAGCTTGAAGGTCTGAAGGCACCTCACCAGCTTCAAGTCACCAGTAATGTAGACGAGAAGTGGCATGTTTTTAAGCAGCAATTCATACTCTATGTTGAAGCCCTTGGCCTGCAGGCACAGCTTGATGAGAGGCATATTGCATTGCTGCTCACAGTAGCATGTCCTCAAGCTATCAACATTTATACTAACTTCATGTTCGACAGCGAGACAGACAGCAAGAGCTGCGGTGGATAATAAAATACTTTGATCGACATTGCCCCCTGAAAAAAAATTCAACATTCGAGCAGTATATCTTTGACACGCGCACTCAGAAGACAGGTGAATCTTTCAATAGTTTTCTAACCCACTTGCGGTTGAAGGCATGTCGTGCAATTTTAATACCTTAAACTCGTCGATGATCCGCGATCAGATCGTTTTTGGAATTTCATATGACAAGGTAAGCAAGAGGCTATTGAGGGAAGATAAGCTGCAACTAGAAAACACTATTAGTATTTGTCATGCAAGTGAGCGAGCTGCACAGCACATTAGCGTGTTCAATCTGAAATATTTTGTCGCTAATGTGGCTGAAGATGCCAGCGCCATAAGCATAGTGACGCAGTCAAATAAGAAACGTGGTCTCCATGCAGGCGGCCATTTTAAACGGCCGACCAGATCCGCCATTTTATGCCAGCAATGCGGCAATCGACATTCATCATAACAATGCGCTGCGTTTGAGAAGGTGTGTTCGAAGTGTGGAAGAACAAATCCCTTTGCGAGGCAATGTTTTTCACATCCAACAGTGGACAAACAGGACCAGTTAACGAGATATGTATCGATGACCTGGCTATTGTTGATATGATTTCCACTGAGGACATGAGTAGTCTGAACAGGCAAAACGGGAAATTCTTCCTCACAATTTGTAGCAATAGTGATGCTGATGCAAATACCACAGAATAGATGGACAATTCCATTGATGGTCAATGGCACATTAATCAAATGCAAGCTCAACCTCGGAGCGAGTGCCAACCTTATCACCTTGTCAGCTTTGAAAGGCCTGAAAACTAAACCGAAAATAATTTTTCGATCAGTACTACTGAAGGACCATAATGATAATGAGATCACAAAGCTAGGAGCATGTGAGCTCACAGTAACTGTAAAAGACAGAACATGATTACATTTTCCATAGTGGAGACAGAGCACGAATCTCTCATAGGAGTGGAAGTGTTTGAGTTGCTTGGGCTCGTTAAGCGGGTTTACAGTTCAGAAAGCATGGTACCCCACCTACATGTATCCGTAGATCATAAAGGACTTTCCGGATATGTTCCAAGGCTTTGGCACATTGCCTTTTATGTACCGCATCCAATTGAAGGAGAATGGAAAGCCAGTCATACACACGCCAAGATGTGTACCAGCTCCCTTGAAGGATAAGGTGAAGGCCGAGTTAGACAGAATGAAGGCTGTAGGAGTCATCAAACGCATAGAGGGGCCTACAGACTGGGTTAACTTTATGGTGTGCGTTAAGAAGTGGAATAATGACCTATGAGTATGAATGGACCCCAAAGACCTGAACCTTAACATAAAGAGGGGGCACTACCCGCTTCCGAAGAGGGCAGAGATAGTATGCAAAATGGCTGGAGCGACATGTTTTAGCAAGTTGGTCACGTCAAAAGGTTTTTGGCAGCTCAAACTGGACAAAGGGAGCACAAAACTGTGTACGTTTAACATACCCTTTGGGCACTATTGTTTCCTTCGGATGCCATTTGGCACAGTTTTTGCTTCAGAAATTTTCCATCGTGCTATGGATCCCATAGTCGAAGGGATTCCAGGTGTCTGAGTCAATGTGGATGACATAATAATTTGGGGGCCCACAGGCGATGAGCATGACAAAAGGCTTCTCAAGGTCTTACAAAGTACAGAGACGAATGGCCTAAAGCTCAACAAAGCAAAATGTCAAATTGGTGTTGACAGCATCACCACCTTGGGGGATAGGCATAAGGTGTGCAGCCGGATCAAGAAAAGATAAAGGCTATTTTGACAATCCCACGTCCCACAGATAAAAAAGGCATCCTACAGATGTTAGGGATGATCAACTTTGTCGGAAAATTCATTCCCAACCTGCCATCGAAAACCTCTCACCTCCGAGATACGGTCAAAAAAGATGCGTTCCAATGGTTCCCCAGACATGAGCAGGAATGGCAAGCATTGGAAGTCTCCTTGACCACAGCGCCAGTTCTAACGTTTTATGACCCTGTGAAAACAAACTAAATTTCAACGGATAAATCTAAGGATGAGCTGGGAGCGGTGTTACTGCAACAGAATGTAGAAAACAGCTGGCTGCTTGTAGCATATGCACCCAGAGCAATGTCGGAGACGGAGCGCAGGTATGAGCACATTGAAAAGGAATGCCTTGGGTTAATCAATGGTTTGGACAAGTTCCATGATTATGTGTATGGTCTTCCGACGTTTCTTATGGAGACTGACCACAGGCCACTTGATGCAATTGTACAGAAGAATTTGAGCGAAATGTCCCCAAGGATCCAGCGCATGATAATGAAGCTCCAACGCTACGACTTTGACCTAATCTACACACCAGGCAAGTATCTCATTATCGCTGACACGCTTTCTCGAGCCACGGGCATTAAAGAGAAACACCTGGTAATGAGGACGTGCAAGTCCATGTTAATCTCGTCACTGCGTCTCTTCCAGTCTCTGGTGAGAAGTCGCGACGAATAAAGGAAGAAGCAACCAAGCCCGTAGTCCTACAAAAAATCAGAAAGTATCTCCATGAGGGATGGCTTAAGGGTTCCTGCTCAGGTTATTACAATGTGAGGGCAGAGTTGAGTGAGGCGAATGGATTTCTACTGCGGCAGCACAGGATTGTCATTCCGCATTCCTTGAGGCCGCTCATTCTCAAGAAACTCCATGAAGGGCACCTGGGCATTGAGAAGTGTAAGCGCAGGGCCAGGGATACGATTTATTGGCAAGTCATCACCCAAGACAGTGCAGCCATGTGCGATAACTGTGACACTTGTCAGAAGTTTCAGTGCAAGCAGAGCAAAGGACCGATGCACATGGGTGAAATCTTCACAGCTCCTTGGCAGAAGGTGGGCATGGATCTTTTTCACTTCAATGGAAAAGAATACCTTTTGGTTACAGATTACTTCTTCAATTACCCGATGGTAGAACAGTTAGCGAACTTGATTGCTCGGTGTGTTATCCAACATGCTAAAGAGATTTTTGCCCAGCAAGGGATCCCAAATATTGTTATGACTGACAATGGTCCCTATTTCAAGAACTATGGGCTGGATTCTCCGGTTTGCAGACTAAGTGTTGACGCCGGCGTGGGAACAGTGGCGTTTTAAGGCAGAATAAACGATGACGCCCCCGCTCCGATCCTCTGTCTGGTGGGGAGCTAACAGTCGTGCAGCGTAAAGCCCACGGCTTTACCTGTGGATACGGTTGGAGAATTGCCGGGTCCGTGGCCGTGCATGTGCACGGCAGTGGCCTGCGGCGGTTACACCGTGCAACATGGCGCTGGCCGCGCACGGACCCGGCATGCCAAATACTTTCCCCCAGTAACCCCCCTCGCCACCCCTTGACCACTCCCCACCAGTGTCCCCAGCCCCTGCCAAAACACCCCCTGCACGCGGAATGGCTCCCCCCCCAACCATGGCGGCGCTGGGCTCAGTCTGCAGCCGCCACGCGGAGTCTATCAATAAAAATGCCATTATTGACCCATGCCGTCGAGAACTCGGCCCATTAGCAGTGAGCATTGGGAGAGGGCCTCGGGTGACGTCCTGAGGCTGTCCATATGGCATGCGGTGTACTCCACGAATACGCCGTTTTGAGGGGGCGGAGCATCACAAAAGCGGCGCCGCCCCTGATTTCACCATGAACGGGGATTCTCCAGCCGATCGCCGAATGCGATTTTGGCGTTGTCGACCAGAGAATCCCGCCCTATGAGTGGACTGAGTTCGCCCATCGTTATGACTTTAAACACATTACTTCAAATGCTTTATATCCTCAGTCGAACGGGAAGGCAGAAAAGGACGTGCACATTGTTAAACAGCTGCTGGAAAAAGCCATTGACAGCCAGGAAGACATATATCTGGCACTTCTGAGCGATCCTTCGGCACCACTCATCAATGGGCTGTCACCAGCACAGCTGCTGATGAATAGGCAGCTACGAACGACCCTGCCTTCCATTACAACTCACCCTGTGGATCGAGGACTGGGGCGAGAACTGCTTCTTCAAAAGAGGAGGCAGAAAGGATTCTACAATAGATCCACAAGGAAGCTCCAGCCAGTGCATTCAGGTGACACTGTTAGACTGGAGGATGCCAATGGAAACGGATGGGCAAGGCATGCAAAAGTACTACAACAGGCAGGTCCACAGTCATACCTCATCATCACTGAGGATGGCACAATCTTACGGAGGAACTAAAGAGCTCTGTTGAAAGTTCAACGTTCCTTCATTTTGAGTCCGACAGAAGAGTTGGTATGTAATCCCAAAACACTTGAAGAGGTTACTGTTGCTAATTGTGTTTCTCTTAATTTGGCTCTGAAGATGGCGGCCAGTATGGACGCCTTCCTTAATTCTAATTACGTTTTGCTCTAGATTCGCCAGGTATCTCTCGATACCGCCACAAGGTTCAAAACCGAATACTGATCAAAGACTCGATACACCAGTTAGTAAGTTCAAACTCAATGCTCATTTATTTACACACACAGTCAAATATACTCGTGCACAAAACTCTACAGACTAAACTATCACTACTGCTAAAGCCTATACTTAGCTTCGGGCGCCCACTCAGTCAGAGGAACAATGGCCGTTGTTCGGTTCTGAGGCTGCTGGGGTTGAACTGGTATGGAATAACAGCTAGGAGCGTCTGTCTCGTATCGTGCATTGACCTTAGACTTACTTGCTCTGATACAGCTTTGGCAGATCTCTCCTTGGTGAGAGCCGGAGCCAAGAGAGCGATTCTGTCTTGGGGGTTCCTTCTTATACCCAAAGGGGGCTTCGCGTGCTTTTGGGTGGGCCTTGAACTTGGCCCCAATTAATTGGGTCGTTTCTCGATCGTTCCTATCAATTTCCTCCAATAAAGGGGTGGGTGCCCTGATGGCTGGACGTGTCCTAGGTGGCCATTGGCCTGCTTTGTTCTAGTCTCCTCTGGCGCCGGGGTGTCTGCCTTGGTATCGTTTACTTAAATGTTACTCTTTTGTCCCCGGAGATGGCTCATTAGTATGGTAATGGCTTTGCAGTTTCGGTCTTGTCTGGGAGCTGTGGCTCCAATCAACAGACAAACCCTGCACCTGCTTGCTTTCTCAGTATTGTCCATTTTCCCTGCAATCTTTGCAAAGTGTCCATTTTGTAATCGGGAAGTGGCCTTCCCGGATGGCTACACTCCCTCCTTGTAATCCTCAATGTGAAGTGTGAAGGATCACATTACTGCGTTGTCTTCATTCTCTGACCAAGCGGGGCACCCATAAGCACTTCACGGGCTCTACACTGCCCTATCCTATAAAACGCAATTTTAACCTAAAATCATTTTACTTACATCAGTATAAAACTCTATGGGGCGCTATGACATTCAGACATGCATTACAAATTTTAAAAACTGGAACTTCTTACTATCCTAAATAAACTATCCTCACTCAAACAATCAACAATAATTCTGCAACACTTTAAACTGTACAAATAGCAGCAACACAAGTTTCTCTGGCTTGGCAGTCAAGCGCAGAGGTTTACATTTCTTTATTGAACAAAACACACATAAAGAAAAACGGATGCACTTTAATTCACTCAAGAGGTTGGGGGGTTTGGTGAAGTCCGAAAATAGGAGACCTAAACGCGTATACCGGGGTGCGAGAGCGGTAGGCTCTCCTTCGCCATTTTCTGAGTCTAAGTGTCTGCACGACACTGCAGAGTATCGCTAGTACTAAGAGTGATTCTACTATGTACGATAGTGAATACCAGGTTATGAACTTGTCACACCAGGTCGGGGTGTCGTTAACTATCTCTGGGTTAACTATCTCGATGTGTAGTGTATTGTAGGGGTGGGAATCATTCACGGCCTGTGTAGTAGGGGTCAGGGGGATAGCGTCCGTGTGCAACTGAAGGGATCCCGCTAAGATCCAGATGAACATAAAGGTTGTCTTCATCTTTCCGTCTTTCTGTCTCCTTTTTCTTCCTCTTGAGTTCCTGAGGTTCCGGAGTTCTATGGACACAAGCATAATATCTGTTATTATCTTGCTTAAGATCTCGTCTGTCTGTCTGTCCTTTGTTATAATTATAATATAATTATACCCATTATAATTGGTCACCATCTGCGACTCCCTCATTTTTTTTTTAAACCAAATATTTGGGACAAGACATCCGAGAAAAATACTGACATAGTGCGAGCTGTCTCACAGCCTGTGTGATCTACCATCCTAGTATTTGAGGATGTAAATAGCATACGGAAGCAACCTAAGGGTTGCCAAAATCAAACAAAAGAATTTTGAATGTCACAAGCCAAAATGGGGTGCGTATGGGCCGTGGCAGGTAAGAAATGGGTGGAATCCCCGGGTAGGACAGTGATCAGTGCCGTATGTGCTCTATCCGAGCGTAGCTGACCAGAGGGGGGTCCTCAGGCAGGGCGGGGACCAGTGCCGTTTCTCTATTGCCTGAGCGACCGGCAAGAACGGATAAGAATGTGGTCGTCGTGGGGGCTGCCTCTCGTGATTACCTTCAAATCAGGAGAGTAGTTATGATTGGTTGTCTGCTGACAAACTAGTTCCTCTGAACGGTTGTCTGTCGACAAACTTGTTCCATTAACTGCCAGTGGGTGTTAAAAGAGTGGTGGCGTGGGGCCATGAAAACTTTTTAATTCACAAACAACATTTCACATGTACATTAAATGAACAGACATATGACAAACATGGTGCAGGTTCCATCAGAAAGGGATACCGTAAATCACATTTGGCTTGGGGTGTAACTAGAATATGGAGCCGGTGTAGTATGACCGAAGAAGAGAGGAAGGAGGAGAGAAACAAAAATGAAGTGGCCTTGCTGAGGTAACGCTGCCATGAGAAGTGGTGGGTAAGCGCTCACAGTTTGCATGGGGCAGCTGGGTCCTTGCAGCTGCTGTGGGTGGTGTTCTCCATAAGACCATAAGGCATAGGAGCGGAAGTAAGGCCATTCAGCCCATCGAGTCCACTCCACCATTCAATCATGGCTGATTTCAACTCCATTTACCCGCTCTCTCTCCATAGCCCTTAATTCCTCGAGAAATCAAGAATTTATCATATCTGGGGGCTCGTCTAGCTGGTGGGGGTCTCCTGCAATTTCAGGCAAAGTGTCCTGACTGCCCACAGTTGTAACATGAACCCTGGGGCATGTAAGGTGGAGCAGGCTCTCTGGGGTGTTGCTCCCTTGGGTATGGTTCCCTGGGTGGGGGGTTGGTGCTGTTGGTGTTGTTGCTGGTTCGGGGGGCATTTGTGGGCTGATTCCGTTGCTGTTTCAGGGAGGCTTGACATTCTCGTGCGTAGTGCCCTAATTGGCCGCAATTATAACACTCCTGGGATTTAGTCTGCTGTGAGCTGTTTCTTCCCTCGTTTACCCATGAGGGGTTCTGGTGCGTCCTAACTGGATGCATGTCTGCCTGTTCTTCCTCGGTGTTAACAATGCGATTTTGCCTTGGATGGACTGTTCCCAAGTGCGGGACAATCTTTTCAAAACCCATTTCTCGTTGTGGGCCTCGTCTGAGGGGTCGTAATTTGCGCAAGCTCTCTGTCCTGCCTCTGTCGCATGAGAGACTAGGATTCGAGTCCATTTGGCCATATTATCCGCGGGCAAATGGACGCGGGCTAACTCTCCAAATACTGCTGTGAAATATATTCACAAGTGTCCAGCAAACGCTGTGGGGTGCTCTGTTTTATTTTGCCTACACTTGTTTAGGCCTTCTACGGGGTCTCCTCTGTTATAGCCGATCGCATCCAGGATCGCTGTGTGCATGTCTTGGAGTGTGCCTCCTCCTACATTCTGTGGGTCGGGAAGGGCTGACACGACTGAAGGGTCGAGGCTTAAAACTGTGAGCTTCACTTGTTCCTTTTCATCCAGGCCGTACATGGTAGCCTGCTGTTTAATTCTAGCGAAAAACTGGTGGGGGTATGATGTGGGAAGGAACGGTGTAATTTTTCCATATGCGGCCCGTAATTGGGTCACGGTTCACGGGGTTGTATACAGGAAATCTGCGTTTCCATCTGCTGCAGCCCTGCGGTGAGTGGTTACAGGGTTCATGGGTGTGTGTTCTGCTTGTTCAGTCGGGGGTTGGGGTGCTTTCCTCTTTTGGGGTTTTTCTTGCGTACATGTCAATCACGCATTGCAGTCCCCACACCCAATTTTGGGGGACAATCAACTTTGAGCCTCCTTCCCATCAGTAATAGCAAGCAGGATAAGATATTAGTAGGATACAATATCAATTGATAGATGTAACCATTATAGGGTTAATCAGCTCAAATTCTAACTCCAGACAGTACAAAGATGACGCTGAGAATGCTGTGGGAAAGGAATGTTAAGTGGTGGGCAGATGAAAGTTGACTATGAAAAGGTGATAAGGAGTACGGATGATAGTAGATTCAAGCATGGGAAATGTCGTAAGAGATAGGAAAGTGCAAAACTGCAAGGCCATCTTGACCGACCAAGCTTTTAAAATGTCCAGAACAATAAACAGATTGCATCACAGTGTACATGCATAAATGTGGGGCATGGGGTGCTTGGAAAGGGCTCTGTGTGTTTACATACTAAGACTGGTGATGATGTTTAACCTTGCACTCCACATGCTTATGTATTAACCTTATCTGTTGGACAGTAAAGGTAAGAGACACTGAGAAACTGTAGAAATGCTAAATAATCTTATATAGCGATACTGTGAGCGATCAGAGGGATCCATTTGTGAGTCCCCAATGAGTTTTTTAACTCATAATTTGAAATAATACGAATACCATGGGTAATGTTGGTTTGTTAAATGTGTTAAATAAACAATAGAGACAATTCTCTGTCTCTTGGGTCCATGAGCCTGTATTGACATAATAGAATAAGGATTAAAGGTATTGGAGAGATTGGAGAATCTGGATTTGTTTTCCTCTGAGCAGAGAATGGTAAGGGATCCTAACAGAGGTATTCAAAATTCTGAAGGGTTTTTGATAGAGAACTAGGGAGGACTATTTCCTCTGGCAAGTGTTCATACATTGACCACATTTTTATTTTACTCGTCCATGGGATGTGGGCCTCGCTGGCTGGGCCAGCATTTATCGCCCATCCCTGAGGGCATTTAAGAGTCAACCACATTGCTGGAGTCACGTGTAGGCTAGACCAGGTCAGGATGGCAGATTCCCTTCCCTCAAGGGCATTATTGAACCAGATGCGTTTTTACGACAATTGACAATGGTGTCATAGTCAACATTAGACTTTTAATTCCAGATTTTTACTGAATTCAAATTCCACCAACTGCCCTGGTGGGATTCAAAGCCAGTCCCCCAGAGCATTACCCTGGGTCTCTGGGTTACTAGACCAGTGAAAGTGCCACTACCTCGTCTTACTTACCTCTGTCAGTGCCATAATTATTGTATGACTTTATTTAAAATAATTGGCAAGGGGCTAAAGTGGAAATGAGGAGAAATGTTTTCAGAGGATTGTTAAGATATGTCGACGCAACTACCTGAACAGGTAGGAGGATTTGATTCTTCAGGAACGTTCAGAAGGCAATTGCACTAATTTACAGGGGAAAAGCAGGGTTGTGTGACCAAATTGTCCAATTCTTTCAAAGCCCTGGCACAGGCAGAATGGACCAAATGGGCTCCTTTTCTGCTATAAGATGATTCTATGATTGTACTATTATCCAAAGCACTCATGTAACTTGGGAACAGTGGTGCTCCCAATACAGAGTCTTAGAGTACTCCGCACAGATTTGCGTGTTCGGGAGCGCCGCGACGGATGGCCCCGCGACCCTACCGACTCCCGCCCGCACCTGAGTTTGACAATGCCTGCCTTAATACCTTTAGCGAACAAAAATCTATCAATCAGTTTTAAAATCTGGTATCAATTGCCATTTGCAGAAGATAATTCCAAACTTCTAGCTCCCTTTGAAAATACATATTTCTTAATTACACTCTTGAAAAGCTTGACTCTGCATCCTAGCCGTGGATTTGCTAAATGATGGAAATAATTTCTTCTAATCCACCCCATCTTTTCCCCTTAATATTTTGTAAACTTTCATAATGTTCACCCTTTAACCTTCTATATTCCAGGGAATACAACCCTAGGTAACTTAACTCTTGGAGTTTAGACAATGAATCTACGCAACACTCCCTCCAAGGCGGCCAATATATCCTTTCTAAGGTTTGGTGCCCAATACTGTCCACGATACTCCAGTTGTGGCTTTGTATACCTGAAGGGTGACTTCTACACTTTGTTTTCTAGTCCTCCAGGTATACAGGCTAGCATTCCATTAGCCTTTTTGATTATTTCTGAAACTCACCATTAACGTTTAAAGAACTTTTTCATCTGGGCCCCCAAGTCTTTATTGACCTCCACTGATTCTAGCTTTCAGAGAGGTGAGAGTGATTGCCTCTGAGATCAAGGCAACATTTGACTGACGGTGGCATCAAGGAGCCCTCGCAAAATTAAAGTCGATGAGAATCAAGCAAAAAAACTCTCCACTCGTGCCCAGCACAAAGGAAGATGATTATGATTGTTAGAGGCAAATCATCTCAGGTAACACCCTAGGCCCAACCATCTTCAACTGCTTCATCAATGATCTTTCCTCCATCGTAATGTCAGAAGTGGTGGTGAGTGCACAATGTTCACTACCATTTGCTACTCCTCAACTACTAAAGCTGCCTGTGCTTATATGCAGCAAGACTTGGACAACATTCAGGCTGGGGATGATAAGTGATAAGTAGATTTTAGGTTTAGACTCAGATTTAGATTTATTGTCACGTGTACCAAGGTACGGTGAAAAGTATTGTTCTGCGTACAATCCAGGCAGATCATTCCTTCCATGAAAAACATAGGACATACGATAAATACACAATGTAAATGGAGCTGGATGAACTTCGGATCATTTGGGAGGCAGAGGTGGTCATAGATAGAAGCTTCAGGGATGTAGTTACTCCGAAGAATAAAGATAGATGGGTGACGGTGAGAGGGGCTGGGAGGAAGCAGTCAGTACAGGGATTCCCTGTGGTCGTTCCCCTTGTCATGATATTCAAACACACACATCATGATAGACACACCAACAGACAAATCAGAACACACAACACCACAACCAATGACAGAAAGATATAAAAGCACAGACACGACCCCCGGTGGTCAGTATTAGCTGCAGAGGAGAACCAGGACACATCTATTGCCAAACACACTCAGGGAGACAGCACGTGCAGAGTATCCAGAACGAACTGTATTATAAGAGTTATAATAAAAATAGAGTTGTACCACATACAACTGTGTTGGCTCATCTGTGCACCAGAGCACCCAACACCACATGGTACAGGAGTGGATCGATACCTGCCGGCATACCTCAGTGTACACAGACAACCAGCAGTGCCCAGGCATGATGTACGAGCTCCCGGTTCCGCAGGCGCTCCAGTGCCACGGCGACCTCCGCGAAAACTGGCGGCGATTCCGGCAAATGTTCGAATTGTTCCTGGTGGCAGCTGAACTCAAAGACCTGGATGATAGGGAAAAAATTGAATTTCTCCTCACCATCGCCGGTGCAAGGGCAAGAGAAATATTCAGAAGGTTCAGGTTCTTCAGGAGGCAGCAAAGGTACGATTACCAGGCAGTCCTGGGCAAATTCTCCAAGTACTGTGAAGAAAACGCAATCCAATCGGCACATAAAGGTAAGAAAAGCTGCAGTACTCACCTCGTGGCTGGGATCCCGGAGCCCGAATTCCCAGAGGCCGAAATCCCGGGCCTGAGAGAAGGCTGGGTCGAGGTCGGCGGCCATCTTGCTAAAGGTATAACGCTAGCACAGTTGCGCGAGCAGTGCGCAGAACCGGAAGTTTCGTTTGCGCATGCGCGAGATGCTGCGCATGCGGCGCAGTCAAGAAAACGGCCATCGGTAAAGGAACAGCGATCTGAGCATGCGCAGTCGCTTCCTACGTGCTACATACCGAGCGTCAGGATGTCAGAGGCCCCAGACTGCACCAATTTAAAAGGGAAATGTCCCAAATCCAATTTAAAAGGGAAACGTCCCAAATCAAAAAAACAAAAATCTGTTAAAGCTGTAAAACAACCTTCCCTCACCTGGAATGACAGCACAGTGCCGCAAATTGACCCAGGAGATGAATTTGACCTCCGAAGAACCCTCCGACAAGCAGTTACCTACGCACAAGCCGATGATTCCGACCTTGAATACTTCGATGACGATTTTTACAGTGTTTCCGGACCTCGCGAGCCCAATGATAGCTCCGTGGTCCTATATGACTATGACTCGGACGAACCTTTCGTGTTGCACATTGGCGGCCCCCACATTGAATCCGACGCAGATGCGGATTCATTTTTCGGATTTGAGGATCTTCAATCCAGCAGATATGACGTTCCAACTTATCAGTACCGGATGATGCTGCAGCCTGACATTAACAGACAGGGAGCGGTGCAAGCACACGGAGAGTGCCCTGCTGCCACACAGAGCGTGGTCCACGTCCCGCTCAACGTTCCCGACTCTATGAAAGAAGACATGCAAGACTCCAGAGTGCAGTCCTCGCATGAACCAGAAGTGACTCCAGTGTCACAAGCTTCCACAGCAAGCTCGTGGACAGACTCCACAATTGCAGAAATGCAAGACTCCAGAGCGCAGTCCTTGCACAGACAAGAAGTGACTCCAGTATCACAAGCCTCCACAGAGAGCTCGTGGACAGCCTCCACGATAGAAGCAACGCAAGACTCCAGAGCGCAGTCCTTGCACGAACAAGAAGTGACTCCAGTGTCACAAGCCTCCACAGAGAGCTCGTGGACAGCCTCCACGATAGAAGCAACGCAAGACTCCAGAGCGCAGTCCTTGCACGAACAAGAAGTGACTCCAGTGTCACAAGCCTCCACAGAGAGCTCGTGGACGGACTCCACGATGGAAGGAACGCAAGACTCCAGAGCGCAGTCCTTGCAGGAACAAGACCATGAGGGTCTAGCAACCTCTCCTGACCAACCAGCGGCAGACGATGCAAGTCTGCCATGCTCACGTGAACAGCAAGAAGGCTATAACAGCCTACCATGCTCCACTACACAGCAGCATGACCATGACGGTCTCTCATGCTACAATGAAGGGCACAGCGCTGAAGACTGTTCAAGCCCAACTGAAGACAAGCCAAAGGAATCGCCTCGTCCAAGCCCGAAGAAAAAAGGTTTATGCGCTGACCTTCAGGATCATTGTAGCCGAACAGAGATTAATAATGCTGCACGGCCACAGAAGGATGCTGAGGATTTGCTAACGAAATTAATTGAATGTTTAACTTGCAAGGAGCAGACTGAGAATTGCCAGTGTTTTAGTACGGATCGAAAAAATGGACAAGACATTGATCCTCAGGTAATGGAAATAACACAACCTGAATCATATCTACAGCAGGGACAAATGTCTCCCTTCAACACAATGCCGCAAAATCCCAACTTCGGAGACCAGCAGTTAGTCAGTAACGACTCTTCAAACCTTGAGGGGAACATTAATTGCATTGAACCTATACACACTCCACTGATTATTGAGCAGAACATTGGAGCAAGAATCCTGAGGACACCGACATCGAGTAGCCAGATAACGAATTTAAAACCCACAGCAGTTTCAAGTGAACCAAGTGTGCTTTCCACTAATGGTGAAGATGCAGATAAGGTCGACCCGATTATCCATTGTACCACACTAACCCCAGTGATTAAGCAGTTATGTATGGGGAGTATAATGTGGGCAATTGAGAACAGTAAAAGAGAGACTGTGACCATGCCAGTCCCAGCAAAATCAGACCCAGAGACCATGAAGGCATGTACATTAAACAAAGTTACATATGAGGTACCTGAGAAGAAAAGTGAAACGGAATGTTCTTTGGAAAATGGTACAATGTCGATAGAAACATTGGATCCTATATTCGAGACCATACATATGGGAGAATTTGGGGGTAATAAACAAGGTTCTGCAATGTCTGGGGGAAGATTTAAAGTTCCAAAGAAGAAAAGCCCAAATGAAGGACAACGGCAAGACAATGACAGTCCACCGACATGGTGTGCACCACCAGATGAAAACTCTGACAATTTACCCAACCCTAGTGAACAGCAAGCTGCTAATGAGGATCTATCCACGGGATGTGAGACGAGTGACGACAGCATCCCACTTCCCATGCAAAAGGTGCAAGGTGACAGACCTCGCCTAGTGCGTACCGAGGCACTCGACGATCACGGTGGGACCACTGACGACTGCGGTGGCGGCGCACCGCTTCCACCCTCGATGGCTCGAGCCTCTCCACTGGTTGGTGCATTCCTGCATGTTCCGACTCCAGAAGTGCAGCTTCAGGGAATCTCGGCTGCCTCCAGTGAACCTGTTGGGACTCCGGACGGGGGGCATCGACGGAAGGCAGACCGGACTCCAGATGGGGAGCAGCCAAGCGCCGACTCTGATTTGCGCACGCCAGACCTTGCTCCGGACGGGCGGTGTCGCGGCCTCGGTGATGGCACGCTCAGGGTGACGGCGGATGCCACGGCGACAGGGAATGGATCGCGTGGCAGTCCCACTGGGTCGGCAGTGGCAACCAGCACCGGCGGTCCAAGATGGACACACCAATTCGCGCCATCGCCAGACGTTGATGCGAGCAACAATTCTCTCTCCAAGGCGACATGCTTCGACGTTTCTCTGCGGAGTCGCCCTTCCTGCACAGCAGGTGGCCGGAACCAGCGTACACGGTCTCGGCCAACTTCCACATCTGGCACAGTCATCGCCTTGCATGATATTAGTGATGGTGCTACTTCGATGGCAACGACCCATCGGCTACAAGATGCCGTCCACCACAAACATAAAAAGAAAATAGACTCCACCTTGTTCCTGGCATGCAGGGCGGATGGATTGGTGCGTAGGCGCAATCAGCGGGCTTTGTGCCGCCTTCCACGCTCGCAACTGAACCGTACGCACACGCCGGATCCTCCACTGGTTCCCAAGGATGACTTTGTGGAGATGCCACGGATCATGCCCCTTCCATCGCCACCAGAACCAAACCACAGCCAGGGCACCACTAACAAAGATGTTGAATGTTATATTTGCACGAATGAAAAAACCAAGCACTGCACGAAGTACAACAAATGGTAAAGTAGAGACTTCGGCAACAGCATCACCTCCAACAGTCCAAGGTGAACCAGTGTGACCCCAAATCTCCACAGCTGAACCGGCTTGAGGACCAGCCCATTCTTGAGGCGGTCACCCATTAGACTGGACTTATAACGCTGTTCATACGTTCAAAAAGTCAAACACTTCTGTATTATAACCTGTTGTTGTTTATTGTTCCAGATATCGTCTGACCGGACCAATGTTCAAGTTTTTTTTTCTCTCGCATCCAAGTTTTGTTATGGTACAACCTTGTTAGTGTGACGCACCCGACATCGCCCCATGTAAATAGTTACGTCATAAACACACGCTGTACACAACACACACACACACTCTTAGATGCACTCACGACACAATTATATTTATAACCACGTAGGCACTTATCTTTGTAAAAAGGGGGGATGTCATGATATTCAAACACACACATCATGATAGACACACCAACAGACAAATCAGAACACACAACACCACAACCAATGACAGAAAGATATAAAAGCACAGACACGACCCCCGGTGGTCAGTATTAGCTGCAGAGGAGAACCAGGACACATCTATTGCCAAACACACTCAGGGAGACAGCACGTGCAGAGTATCCAGAACGAACTGTATTATAAGAGTTATAATAAAAATAGAGTTGTACCACATACAACTGTGTTGGCTCATCTGTGCACCAGAGCACCCAACACCACACCCCTTAGTAACAAGTAGACTGCTTTGGATACTGTTGGAGGGGGGGACTTACCAGGGGTAAGCCATGGGGTGCAGGTCTCTGGCACAGAGTCTGTCCCTGTTGCTCAGACGGGAAGGGGGGAGAGGAGTAGGGCATTAGTCATTGGAGACTCCATAGTTAGGGGGATAGATAGGAGATTCTGTGGGAATGAGAGAGACTCGCGGTTGGTGTGTTGCCTCCCAGGTGCCAGGGTGCGTGATGTCTCGGATCGTGTTTTCGGGATCCTTGAGGGGGAGCAGCCCCAAGTCGTGGTCCACATAGGTACCAACAACATAGGAAGGAAAAGGGATAACGATGTAAGGCAGGAATTCAGGGAGCTAGGGTGGAAACTTAGATCTAGGACAAACAGAGTTATTATCTCTGGGTTGTTACCTGTGCCACGTGATAGCGAGATGAGGAATAGGGAAAGAGAGGAGTTGAACGCGTGGCTACAGGGATGGTGCAGGAGGGAGGGTTTCAGATGTCTGGATAACTGGGGCTCATTCTGGGGTCGGTGGGACCTCTACAAACGGGATGGTCAAAACCTGGACCAGAGGGGTACCAATATCCTGGGGGGGAAATTTGCTAATGCTCTTCGGGAGGGTTTAAACTAGTTCAGCAGGGGCTTGGGAACCTGAATTGTAGCTCCAGTATACAGGAGGTTGAGAGTAGTGAGGTCATGAGTAAGGTTTTAAAGTTGCAGGAGTGTACCGGCAGGCAGGAAGGTGGTTTAAAGTGTGTCTTCTTCAATGCCAGGAGCATCCGGAATAAGGTGGGTGAACTTGCGGCATGGGTTGGTACCTGGGACTTCGATGTTGTGGCCATTTTGGAGACATGGATAGAGCAGGGACAGGAATGGTTGCTGCAGGTGCCAGGGTTTAGATATTTCAGTAAGCTCAGGGAAGGTGGTAAAAGAGGGGGAGGCGTGGCATTGTTAGTCAAGGACAGTATTATGGTGGCAGAAAGGACGTTTGATGAGGCCTCGTCAATTGAGGTAGTATGGGCTGAGGCTAGAAACAGGAAAGGAGAGGTCACCCTGTTAGGGGTTTTCTATAGGCCTCCGAAAAGTTCCAGAGATGTAGAGGAAAGGATTGCAAAGATGATTCTGGATAGGAGCGAAAGCAACAGGGTAGTTGTTATGGGGGACTTTAACTTTCCAAATATTGACTGGAAACGCTATAGTTCGAGTACTTTAGATGGGTCCGTTTTTGTCCAATGTGTGCAGGAGGGTTTCCTGACACAGTATGTAGATAGGCCAACAAGAAGCGAGGCTGTATTGGATTTGGTACTGGGTAATGAACCAGGACAGGTGTTAGATTTGGAGGTAGGTGAGCACTTTGGTACGATTTGATTACGTTTACTTTAGCGATGGAAAGGGATAGGTATATACCGCAGGGCAAGAGATATATCTGGGGGAAAGGCAATTATGATGCGATAAGGCAAGACTTAGGATGCATCGGATGGAGAGGAAAACTGCAGGGGATGGGCACAATGGAAATGTGGAACTTGTTTAAGGAACAGCTACTGCGTGTCCTTGATAAGTATGTGCCTGTCAGGCAGGGAGGAAGTGGTCGAGCAAGGGAACCGTGGTTTACTAAGGCAGTCGAAACACTTGTCAAGAGGAAGAAGGAGGCTTATGTAAAGATGAGACATGAAGGTTCAGTAAGGGCGCTCGAGAGTTACAAGTTAGCTAGGAAGGACCTAAAGAGAGAGCTAAGAAGAGCCAGGAGGGGACATGAGAAGTCTTTGGCAGGTAGGATCAAGGATAACCCTAAAGCTTTCTATAGATATGTCAGGAATAAAAGAATGACTAGGGTAAGTGTAGGGCCAGTCAAGGACAGTAGTGGGAAGTTGTGCTTGGAGTCCGAGGAGATAGGAGAGGTGCTAAATCAATATTTGTCGTCAGTATTCACACAGGAAAAAGACAATGTTGTCGAGGAGATTCAGGCTACTAGACTAGAAGGGCTTGAGATTCATAAGGAGGAGGTGTTAATAATTCTGGAAAGGGTGAAAATAGATAAGTCCCCTGGGCTGGATGGGAAGTAGATGGGAAGAATCCTAGGATTCTTTGAGAAGCTAGGGAGGAGATTGCTGAGCCTTTGGCTTTGATCTTTACGTCATCTTTGTCAACAGGAATAGTGCCAGAAGACTGGAGGATAGCAAATGTTGTCCCCTTGTTCAAGAAGGGGAGTAGAGACAACCCCGGTAACTATAGACCAGTGAGCCTTACTTCTTTTTTAAAAAAAATATATTTTATTCAAAATTTTTGGCCAACCATAACAGTACATTGTGTATCTTTTACATAGTAATATAACAATATAAATAACAATGGCCAGTTTTTTAAACAAGAAATAAATAATATATAAACAACATCAAAATTAAAAAACAAAACTAAATGGCAACTGCCTTGTCCCAAATAAATACTCTCCAAAAATACAATTCAGCAGTCCCGTATACAATTACCTATAACAACAACCTATACATATTATACTTATACACTAACATCCCTGAGAGTCCATCTGGTCCCCCCCCCCCCCCGGCCCTCTCCCCCCCCCCCCCCCCCCCCCCCCTTGGGTTGCTGCTGCTGTCTTCTTCTTTTCCATTCCCTCTATCTTTCTGTGAGGTATTCGACGAACGGTTGCCACTGCCTGGTGAACCCTTGAGCCGATCCCCTTAGGACGAACTTAATCCGTTCCAGCTTTATAAACCCTGCCATGTCATTTATCCAGGTCTCCACACCCGGGGACTTGTCTTCCTTCCACATTAACAGTATCCTGCGCCGGGCTACTAGGGACGCAAAGGCCAAAACATCAGCCTCTTTCGCCTCCTGCACTCCCGGCTCTTCTGCAACCCCGAATATAGCCAACCCCCAGCTTGGTTCGACCTGGACCCCCACCACCTTCGAAAGCACCTTTGTCACCCCCACCCAAAACTCCTGTAGTGCCGGACATGACCAGAACACGTGGGTGTGGTTCGCTGGGCTTCTCGAGCATCTCGCACACCTATCCTCTACTCCAAAAAATTTACGAGCCGTGCTCCAGTCATATGCGCCCTGTGTAACACCTTAAATTGTATCAGGCTTAGCCTGGCACACGAGGCCGATGAGTTTACCCTACGTAGGGCATCAGCCCACAGCCTCTCCTCAATCTCCTCCCCCAGCTCTTCTTCCCATTTCCCTTTCAGCTCATCTACCATAATCTCCCCCTCGTCCCTCATTTCCCTATATATGTCTGATACCTTACCGTCCCTCACCCATGTCTTTGAGATCACTCTGTCCTGCACCTCCTGCGTCGGGAGCTGCGGGAATTCCCTCACCTGTTGCCTCGCAAAAGCCCTCAGTTGCATATACCGGAATGCATTCCCTTGGGGCAACCCATATTTTTCGGTCAGCGCTCCCAGGCTTGCAAACGTCTCATCTACAAACAGATCTCTCAATTGTGTTACTCCTGCTCTTTGCCATGTTCCAAATCCCCCATCCATTCTCCCCGGAGCAAACCTATGGTTATTTCTTATCGGAGAACACACCGAGGCTCCCGTCTTTCCCCTATGCCGTCTCCACTGCCCCCAAAGTTTCAGAGTAGCCACCACCACCGGGCTTGTGGTGTATTTCTTCGGTGAGTACGGCAACGGCGCCGTCACCATAGCTTGTAGGCTAGTCTCCCTGCAGGACGCCCTCTCCAATCTCTTCCATGCCGCTCCCTCCTCTTCTCCCATCCACTTACATACCATTGAGATATTGGTGGCCCAGTAGTACTCACTTAGGCTCGGTAGTGCCAGCGCCCCCCTATCCCTACTACGCTGCAAAAATCCCTTCCTCACTCTCGGGGTCTTCCCGGCCCACACAAAACTCATGATACTCCTCTCAATCCTTTTGAAAAAAGCCTTCGTGATCACCACCGGGAGGCACTGAAACACAAAGAGGAATCTCGGGAGGACCACCATTTTAACCGCCTGCACCCTCCCTGTCAGTGACAGGGATACCATGTCCCATCTCTTGAAGTCCTCCTCCATCTGTTCCACCAACCGTGTTAAATTTAACCTATGCAATGTACCCCAATTCTTGGCTATCTGGATCCCCAAGTAGCGAAAGTCCCTTGTTACCTTCCTCAGCGGTAAGTCCTCTATTTCTCTGCTCTGCTCCCCTGGATGCACCACAAACAATTCACTTTTCCCCATGTTCAGTTTATATCCTGAAAATTCTCCAAACTCCCCAAGTATCCGCATTATCTCTGGCATCCCCTCCGCCGGGTCCGCCACATACAACAACAAATCGTCCGCATACAGAGATACCCGGTGTTCTTCTCCTCCCCTGAGTACTCCCCTCCACTTCCTGGAACCCCTCAATGCTATTGCCAGGGGCTCAATCGCCAGTGCAAACAATAATGGGGACAGAGGACATCCCTGCCTCGTCCCTCTATGGAGCCGAAAATACGCAGACCCCCGTCCATTCGTGACCACGCTCGCCATCGGGGCCCTATACAGCAGCTGTACCCATCTAATATACTCATCTCCAAAGCCAAATCTCCTCAACACCTCCCACAAATAATCCCACTCCACTCTATCAAATGCTTTCTCGGCATCCATCGCCACCACTATCTCCGCTTCCCCCTCTGGTGGGGGCATCATCATTACCCCTAGCAGCCTCCGTATATTCGTATTCAGCTGTCTCCCCTTCACAAACCCAGTTTGGTCCTCATGGACCACCCCCGGGACACAATCCTCTATCCTCATTGCCATTACCTTGGCCAGAATCTTAGCGTCTACGTTCAGGAGGGAAATAGGCCTATAGGACCCGCATTGCAGCGGCTCTTTTTCCTTCTTTAGGAGAAGCGATATCGTTGCCTCTGACATAGTCGGGGGCAGCTGTCCCCTTTCCCTCGCCTCATTAAAGGTTCTCATCAGTAGCGGGGCGAGCAAGTCCACATATTTCCTGTAAAATTCAACTGGGAATCCATCCGGTGCCGGGGCCTTCCCTGCCTGCATGCTCCTAATTCCTTTCACTACTTCCTCCATTTCGATCTGTGCACCCAGTCCCACCCTCTCCTGCTCCTCCACCTTAGGAAATTCCAACTGGTCCAGAAAACACATCATTCTCTCCTTCCCATCCGGGGGCTGAGCTTCATATAATCTTTCATAGAATGCCTTGAACACTCCATTCACTCTCTCTGCTCCCCGCTCCATCTCTCCCTCCTCATCCCTCACTCCCCCTATTTCCCTCGCTGCTCCCCTTTTCCTCAATTGGTGGGCCAGCAACCTGCTCGCCTTCTCCCCATATTCGTACTGTGCACCCTGTGCCTTCCTCCACTGTGCCTCTGCAGTACCCGTTGTCAGCAAATCAAATTCTACGTGTAGCCTTTGCCTTTCCCTGTACAGTCCCTCCTCCGGTGCCTCCGCATATTGCCTGTCCACCCTCAGAAGTTCTTGCAGCAACCGCTCCCGTTCCCTACTCTCCTGCTTTCCTTTATGTGCCCTGATTGATATCAGCTCCCCTCTAACCACTGCCTTCAGTGCCTCCCAGACCACTCCCACCTGGACCTCCCCATTGTCATTGAGTTCCAAGTACTTTTCAATACACCCCCTCACCCTTAGACACACACCCTCATCCGCCATTAGTCCCATGTCCATTCTCCAGGGTGGGCGCCGTTCTTTTTCCTCCCCTATCTCCAAGTCCACCCAGTGTGGAGCGTGATCCAAAATAGCTATAGCCGTATACTCCATCCCCCTCACCTTCGGGATCAACGCCCTTCCCCAACAAAAACAAAAAAGTCTATTCGCGAATAAACTTTGTGGACATAGGAGAAAAACGAAAACTCCTTACTCCTAGGTCTGCTAAATCTCCATGGGTCTACTCCTCCCATCTGCTCCATAAAGTCTTTAAGCACCTTGGCTGCTGCCGGCCTCCTTCCAGTCCTGGACCTCGATCTGTCCAGCCCTGGTTCCAGCACCGTGTTAAAGTCTCCACCCATTACCAACTTCCCCACCTCTAGGTCCGGGATACGTCCTAACATGCGCCTCATAAAGTTGGTATCATCCCAGTTCGGGGCATATACGTTCACTAAGACCACCGCCTCCCCCTGTAATGTGCCACTCACCATCACGTTTCTGCCCCCACTATCCGCCACTATGGTCTTTGCCTCAAACATTACCCGCTTCCCCACTAGTATAGCCACCCCCCCTGTTTTTCGCATCTAGCCCCGAATGAAACACCTAGTGAGCCTTACTTCTGTTGTGGGCAAAATCTTGGAAAGGTTTATAAGAGATAGGGTGTATAATCATCTGGAAAGGAATAATTTGATTAGACATAGTCAACACGGTTTTGTGAAGGGTAGGTCGTGCCTCACAAACCTTATTGAGTTCTTTGAGAAGGTGACCAAACAGGTGGATGAGGGTAAAGCAGTTGATATGGTGTATATGGATTTCAGTAAAGCGTTTGATATGGTTCCCCACGGTAGGCTACTGCAGAAAATACGGAAGCATGAGATTCAGGGAGATTTAGCAGTTTGGATCAGAAATTGGCTAGCTGGAAGAAGACAAAGGGTGGTGGTTGATGGGAAGTGTTCAGACTGGAGCCTAGTTACTAGTGGTGTACCACAAGGATCTGTTTTGGGGCCACTGTTGTTTGTCATTTTTATAAATGACCTGGAGGAGGGCGTAGAAGGATGGGTGAGTAAATTTGCAGATGACACTAAAGTCGGTGGAGTTGTGGACAGTGCGGAAGGATGTTACAAGTTACAGAGGGACATAGATAAGCTGCAGCGCTGGGTTGAGAGGTGGCAAATGGAGTTTAATGCAGAAAAGTGTGAGCTGATTCATTTTGGAAGGAATAACAGGAAGACAGAGTACTGGGCTAATGGTAAGATTCTTGGCAGTGTGGATGAGCAGAGATCTCGGTGTCCATGTACATAGATCCCTGAAAGTTGCCACTCAGGTTGAGAGGGTTGTTAAGAAGGCGTACGGTGTGTTAGCTTTTATTGGTAGAGGGATTGAGTTTCGGAGCCATGAGGTCATGTTGCAGCTGTACAAAACTCTGGTGTGGCCGCATTTAGAGTATTGCGTGCAATTCTGGTCGCCGCATTATAGGAAGGATGTGGAAGCATTGGAAAGGGTGCAGAGGAGATTAAGTAGAATGTTGCCTGGTATGGAGGGAAGATCTTATGAGGAAAGGCTAAGGGACTTGAGGCTGTTTTCGTGAGAGAAGAAGGTTAAGAGGTGACTTAATTGAGGCATACAAGATGATCAGAGGATTGGATAGGGTGGACAGTGAGAGCCTTTTTCCTCGGATGGTGATGTCTAGCACGAGGGGACATAGCTTTAAATGAGGGGAGATAGATATAAGACAGATGTCAGAGGTACGTTCTTTACTCAGAGAGTAGTAAGGGCGTGGAATGCCCTGCCTGCAACAGTAGTGGACTCGCCAGCACTAAGGGTATTCAAATGGTCATTGGATAGACATATGGACAATAAGGGAATAGTGTAAATGGGCTTTAGAGTGGTTTCACAGGTCGGCGCAACATCGAGAGCTGAAGGGCCTGTACTGCGCTGTAATGTTCTATGTTCTATGTTCTAAATGCATAGACACAGACATTGGGTGAAGTATACGGAATGTTGGGACTCGGCCCCCAAAGATGCGGAGCATTCCGCACCTTTGGGCCGGCGCGATGCCCGTCTGATTGGCGCCGTTTTTGTCGCCAGTCGGCCGCCATCGCGCCGTTGGGGGATAATTTCGCCCCAGATCACCATGATCTCATTGAATGGCGGAGCAGACACGATGGGCCGAATTAGCTACTTCTGCTCTTACATCTTATGGTCTAAGGTCATATAGCTTTAAAAAGTATTGACCTTAATTTTCTTTAAAATGTTGGGAATGACTACCAACTTATAAGGATAAAACGCAAGGTAATAATTTGTTTGCAGATAGGAGGTTGCAGTGAAAGCAGCAGAGAATGAGAAAGTACAGGCTGGAAAAATTACCCGTTACTGTTTTGTTCATACGTCCACCTAAAGACACAGTTGCCAGGGCTGAATAAACCTCACTTCCTTTAAACTCTAGTCTGAGTGTCTAATTGTCCATTGTGTTCTGGATCTATTTCAACTTGTTACAACTGCAATCAAAACCAGAAACCTCATTCTCTGCGATACTTCATCAATAAGAAGGTCTCCATTCGGGAGACTGTGAATGATGCTTACTATTTCAGCAGCCAGCCAAAAATGTTGTGCTTTCTCCCATGCATCACGTGAAGATTTAGAAATTGGGAAATATTAGAATTCCTTTGTTGGTTGAGTTTGTTGTTTTTGCCTGTTATTTTTTTGTGATCTTGCTACTTTTGACTTTATCATTCATTATACTGGTACTTGGAAAGATAACTTGTAGCTATTTCCTGTCATTGAAATGGTGTTTCAGAAATTCAATGGCAGGAAAGCAGCTCTCTGCCAGTTATTTGGTTGCTAGGTCTTAAAATACTGATGAAAATTTGGGAGGGGTCTTAAAATACGGCAGAAATTTAAAAGATATGGAGATGGATTCTCCGTTTTGGAGACTAAGCCCCCACGCTGTCAGGAAAACTGTGGACTTTTACACCAAGAAAACTGGCGTCAAAAGGCCACAGTTTCCCCGTTTTGCTGGGGGCTAGCAGGGAGCTGGCAGGGAGCTCTCAGCTCTAGCTGCCGATACGGCTCCCAGCACGTCCGGTTCAGAGGCCACGCACGCGCACGCCGGTGGCCTGCAGTGGCCGCGACGTGTTCCATGGCGGACTCAGCCCGCGGACATTGATGGCCAAAATAGTGCCCCGCATCGGTGGCTCACGTGCCCTGGACCGCCCACCTACATTGTCCCCAGCCCCGAATGAACCCCTTCCCTGCCTGCCGATCGGCCCTCCCCCCGACTGTGGCGGCCCCGGACTTAATCTGCAGCTGCCACGCGAGGATCACGGATGGTGTGAGCACTGGTAAGCCACGCCGTCGGGAATTCGGCAACGGAGCATCGCGGGGTGGGCAATGGCCTGAGGCGGTGGATACTCGGCGTACGCCAATTTTCAGGGGGCGGAGAATTTTAAAACCAGCGCCGCTCCTGATTCCGGCTCCAAAATGGATTCTCAGGGGGCGGAGAATCCAATCCATAGTATATGGACTTTTAAAATTACCTGTTTTATGGCAGCTAATGATGTAAGCACGGGCAGCATGGTAGCATAGTGGTTAGCTATTGTGGATAGCTTCGCAGCTCCAGGGGCCCAGGTTCGATTCCTGGCTTGGGTCACTGTCTGTGCGGAGTCTGCACGTTCTCCCCGTGTCTGCATGGGTTTCGTCCAGGTGGCTCCGGTTTCCTCCCACAGCCCAAAGATGTGCTGGTCAGGTGGATTGGCCATGCTAAATTGCCCTTAGTGTCCAAAAAGGTTGGATGGGGTTACTGGGTTATGGGGATATGGTGAAGGTGTGGGGTTACGGGGATAGGGTGAACATGTGGGCTTGCGTAGGGTGGTCTTTCCGAGGGCCGGTACAGACGCGATGAGCCGAATGGCCTCCTTCTGCACTGTAAATTCTATGATTCAAAGCTGATAAGATAGGGGTGTGACTTCACTTCCTCTGGATTTGCTGCCCTACACTTTACTTACCAAACTTTCAACAGAAGACTGGACAAGAAATGGACTGCTTTCTCCTGAGGTAGGCAGGGCAGGCTCAGGCGGGAATGTTCCCAAATCCCACAACTTGCCTCGAGAATGAAAATCCAGTCCAGTTTGGGCAGCATGGTAGCACAGTGGGTAGCACTGTTGCTTCACAGCTCCGGGCTAGGTTTGATTCCCAGCTTGGGTCACTGACTGTGTGGAGTCTGCAAGTTCTCCCCGTGTCTGCATAGATTTCCTTCGGGTGCTCCGGTTTCCTTCCACAAGTCCCTAAAGATGTGTTAAGAACATAGAACATAGAAAATACAGCACAGAACAGGCCCTTCGGCCCACGATGTTGTGCCAAACCTTTGTCCTTGATTAATCATAGATTATCATTGAATTTACAGTGCAGAAGGAGGCCATTCGGCCCTTTGAGTCTGCACCGACTCTTGGAAAGAGCACCCTACCCAAACTCAACACCTCCACCCAACACCAAGGGCAATTTTGGACACTAAGGGCAATTTATCATGGCCAATCCACCTAACCTGCACATCTTTGGACTGTGGGAGGAAACCGGAGCACCCGGAGGAAACCCATGCAGACACAGGGAGGATGTGCAGACTCCGCACAGACAGTGACCCAAACCGGAATCGAACCTGGGACCCTGGAGCTGTGAAGCAATTGTGCTATCCACAATGCTACCGTGCTGCCCTTAAGAACAAATAAATCTACACTATATCATTTTACCGTAATCCATGTACCTATCCAATAGCTGCTTGAAGGTCCCTAATGTTTCCAACTCAACTACTTCCACAGGCAGTGCATTCCATGCCCCCACTACTCTCTGGGTAAAGAACCTACCTCTGACATCCCTCCTATATCTTCCACCTTTCACCTTAAATTTATGTCCCCTTGTAATGGTTTGTTCCACCCGGGGAAAAAATCTCTGACTGTCTACTCTATCTAGGTAATTGAACATTCTGAATTCTCCCTCTGTATACCCGAACAGACTCCGGAATGTGGCGACTAGGGGATTTCACAGTAATGTCATTGCAGTGTTAATGTAAGCCTACTTGTGAGAATAAAGATTATTATTATTATTGAACTGGCAGAGATATTGAACTGCTATTTAGTCTCAGTTAGCACTGCCAGCAAAAAGGGGATATGGCAAAAGTAGAAAAGGCAAGAAGGATCCAGCAACGGCTACCTTAGAAAACTAGCCAATGTTCAAAAAAGGATGGATTGCATCTGTGGGTAATCAGATAAACTATTGAAGAAATAGCCAGGACACAAGTATGCACGTATAAAATTTCAATAGATAAAGCAGTAACTGCGGAGGGCTGGCCGAGATAGAATTAGCCCAAGAGAGACTCAACATCTGAGAGGATAGATACAGGAACCTTTGCTAACATATCTGTAAACAAAATCTTATGGTCTCCCAACTGCGGGTTTGAAAGTGGGTCTCACTGTCGGGGGCAGTGCTGGGTAAGTGCCAAGTCGCAATGCCAGGGGTCTGTGCTGGGGGGGGGGGGGGGGGGGGGGGGGGGGGAGGGGGGTGGCCGGGGGGACTCCGTATGGGGAAGGGGTTGCATGGCGGTGGGGGAAGGGGGTGTGCCTTGATAGGTGATATCCGCAGGGGGTGTCTAGTTTTAATTTATTTGCATTGGAGCGCCCTTTAAAAAGGCCACGCTGACCTTTTAAAACCTAAGTTGCTGGCGGGACAGGCTCAATCAGAGCTCACCCCGTCAGTGTTATGTCATGGTGGTGCCCTTCACCTTTTTTCATCTATCTGCGGAGAAGGGGCACCCCCATGACATAACACTGACGGGGTGAGCTCTGATTGAGCCTGTCCCACCAGCAACTTAAAAAAAAACAGAATCTCAGGCTCGAATGAAATTTTGCAACATTAAATTACCGGGGACCTCAAATCCCCAGGCTCTGAAAAAGGAACAAACCTGCCAGGGACACTTCTTGCAGACCTCCGTTGATTAATTCACGATTAATCTTTGAGTAGGATTGCTGGTTTTATTTAAAATCATGTTTTTATGTGCACGTGTTTTAAAACAGCTATGAAAACTGACCTGACTAAATGGAGAAATGGCAGCTGAAAGATGTTTGGAAAATATCTTGCAACAGATTTGATTGATTTATTTTGTGGCAATTGTTTTTTTTAAATGATCAGCTCTGAAAAAATAAAAGCATATTGATTGGTTTAGTTTGTGTGTTACTGTCAGGACTCTTGTTTTATCTTTTTCTACTAAGAATTGATTGTCCGGTTGATCGGAGGTGTAGAAAATACAACTTTATTGCCAATTATTCACTTTAATATACTTACATAAGAACTAAATCAAAACTTAGAAACAAAATATTAAACAATACATAAACTTGGTCAAATACATGGCAAAGGAAAGCATTAAACATAAAAGCAGAAAGAAATCACAAATAGATTCAAGAATTCAGGAAGGCAGGGATTCAGGAACAAAACCTTGCCCACGAGGTCTTACTTTTAAGGGAATCCTTATCTATGGTCTAATCCCTCATTTACTCCCATTGGCTTCTAATTCTCTGCTGATTTGTTCAAATAGATGTCACTGGCCATTACTTAAGATTGACTAATGTCCATCAAAGTTAATTCAGCATCTATGTGCGCAGTTTCATGTAAATAGGTTTCTCATGCCACCGCTGGCCATAGACCTTGCTGCGACTAATTAGTTGATAAATTCTTATTTTTAAATGCACTGAAATACAATAGTTGATCCATTATATGAAACATTCACTGAACATTCACGTTATCCAAAGATATAGCATCAAACTTTGTAAGGAAATATTGGGACGAGAGAATAAAAGGCTAGTCGAGGCTAGTAGGTTTTATGGAGTGTCTTAAAGAGAGAGATAGAGTAGAAAACTCGACAGATTGCTATGTGTGTGTGTGGGGGGGGGGGGGGGGGAGAAGGAGAGAAGGAGAGAGAGAGAGAAAGAGAGAGACAGAGAGAGAGAGAGATAATGTGGAATTGAGATGGTGATTGAGGCCAATCTCACACAGGAGATGTCGCATGTAAAATGGATAGCTGGAGCAAGTATGGAAGTAGGACCGAATGTAGCTGGAATGGGTGATTTAACTCCATTCTGTAGTACTATGTTTTGACTACAGACTTGTAGATGTGCGACCTTGCTGCATGCAAATAGACTGATGAAACAATGACTACGCTTGAAAAATACACTGCTGGTTGTGAAATGCATTGGGATGCGCAGAAGTCGTGACAGTGTAAATCTATTTTCCTTTTCTGATTAAACTTAAAATAAATGTATAAGTTAAAACAGTCAAGTGGAAGGACAACATTGAACGTACAAGCCTAAGTATGGTGATAAAGGAACTGCTTTAACAGCAGTTAAAAAAATACGACTCAAAAATTGTGGCTCCTTAAGCTTAATGGTTCAGTGCTGAATCTCGCCAAATGATATATTGTGGAGCTGGATAAATCTGGTTTGAGTCTGTTTTCAGACAAAAGCATAGCCCATGGCGCAACTTCATATCTTATGCGGTAAATGTACAATACAGTGTATTTTCCAGGGCCAGTCCTGATCAAGAACTGGGCTGGATTGGTCCTCATGGGTACCTTACTTGCAAGTATAATAGATGTATTTGTTTTCTTTATAATCAGGTAGACATCAGTAAATCCTGAAAGTGAACTTGCCTTTAGAGTCAGAGGGCGCGGTTCTCCGCTCCCGCGCCGGTTTGGAGAATCGCCTGGCGCGCCATTTTTCCCCGCGATGCCGGTCTGACGCCCCTCCCGCGATGCACCCAAGCGGCGAGAACGGCCCCGTCAAGTTCTGCGCGGCGCAGGCCGGAGAATTGCCCGGGACACACAAAATGGCGATTCTCCGCTACACCCGCTATTCTCCGGCCCGGATGGGCCGAGCGGCCTGCCCAAAATGACAGCTTCCCGCCGGCGCTATCCACACCTGGTCGCTGCCGACGGGAACAGCGTGGGAACGCTGGGGGGGGCGGCCTGTGGGGGTGGGGATAGGGGGGTTCTTTCACCAGGGTTGCACTCAAAAAGGGTCTGGCCCGCGATCGGTGCCCACCGATCGGCGGGCCGGCCTCTCTGAAGGAGGATCTCGTTTCCTCCGTGTCCCGCAAGATCCATCCGACATCTTCTTGCGGGGCAGCCTCGGGGAGGACGGCAATCATGCATGCGCAGGTGACGCCAGTTAGGCGCCGGATGATGCGGGGCCACTTTTATGCGGCGCCAATGCCCGGCGCGCACTGACGACGCTGCTTTAGCGACACGCCCCCCCCGAGTTTCTCGCGGCCCCGATCCTAGCCCATTTTCGGGCCCTGAATTGGTCGAGATCGGGGCCGTTTCGCGCCGTTGTGAACCTCGACGGCGTTCATGACGGCGTGGGCACTTAGTCGCGCGAGCGGAGAATCGCGCCCAGAGTCTTCTGAGAACCGGAGTGGAAGTCTTGTATCAGAGCAATATACATCCAGACTTGTCTCAGCTTATGTTATTTACGTGCATGTTCCCTTGATTCTCCAATCTATCCAATTCAAATTGTATATTCACATGAACACAGCCTATTCTTTTTGTTAAAGGCCTTCATTAAATTTCCCCAAATACATGGCAAAGAAAAATCTCTCCCTGTGACTGAGGATTGTTGTTTCCCTTCATGCACAGAGCTGTCTGTCATTCAGAGTGAGACTAAAAGGAGAATTTAAAAAGGAGTGATGCAGGACAGTCAGAAATAATGCTATGTGAGGGAGGGAGGGTGATCGATCTGAAACTTATCAAAGGCAAGTCAAAAGCGAAGAAGGCTATGACTGAGGTAAGGGAAATATTGTAAAAAAAAATAGTTTCAGCTGCGAAATAATTCATTATTGCACATTTATCAGCCTGGATTCTGCTCTGGTAATGACAGTGAAAGCACCAGTATCATCAGTCATTATTCCGTTGAAACTAATTGAAACTTCTGGAGCTGTTTTTGTGTTGGGCTGGAGAAATGCAAGTCCGGCCATTTTCTTATCAGCCCTGCCTCTGCCCTCCATGGCTTTGTCTCTTAGAGACATTGGAGGGGAGGGTTTGTGATTTCCAAGTCCCAAGACCAAGTTGAAGGAGAGCAGGTGCTGAGTTAGGAGATGCACCCTCATTCGCTGGGACATCAACCCAGTCCTCAAACTTAGTTCTTACACCCTGTAATCCTCAGCCCAAACCACCTTCAGGTCTCTCCATGACACCTCATATCCCCCATGTTACTCATGCCCCTTCATACCTCCAGTCTCTCTCCATGACTCCCATGTATCCTCCATAGCCATTCATTCACCCAGTACTGTATCCAAATCGGGTAGACCTGAAATACACATTAAAAAATAAACTTCTAATAATCTAACGGAGCTGTCATATTCAAAGCCACTTCATATAGAAAAGCGATCTCACAGAAAATCCATTCAAAAATTGTAAATCCCCTCAACCTGTTAGTCAACCTGTTATAAAAACAAACAAATACTTATCCACTTACAGCATCAAAGGTAGATAATTCTTAAATAATTACAACAAAAAATCATCCCCCCATCATCTCCACTCTTAGATAAGTGGCTATGGACCTTTTGAAGCTCAGCCAGGCATTAATATTAGCCCCAGCTATCAAACTAAATCCTGGACAATGTCAACAATGCTGTTCATTGAAATTGAACCATAAGATAGCATTTTTGAAGCTGCAAATGGTATTCATTTCTATTTCAAAGCAAATTGCCTGTAAGCCAATGGAGTGCAGCAGGTGCTTTGATTTCTTTTTAAGTTCAACAACAGGTCCATTTTTTCCAAAGTTGAAGATCATTGGACATTTACATCTCAGTTTAAAACATGACAGGAGAGTTCCCTAGCACAGTTTTCTGCAGTTTTGAATGTATTATGTCACTTGCTCCATTGGGAAAAGTATTGTAATCTCTGTCAACATGTGCACAATGGTAGTCAATGTAATAGTCAACTTACCTTTGCAGGATAGAGATATATAATCAATTAAAAATACATCTATCTAACAAGTAAGTGTCTAATAGTGACATTTGTAGGTGTCAAACCATTCAACACTTACCTGTCAGAATGTTTCAGAGTCCTCAGCAGACTTTCCCCTGTGGTCACAAACTCTCAAATCTGGCATTTGTTTTCGGGCTTCCTTCAGCACACAAAAGTAGCATGAGGAAGAAAATTCTAATTTCCTATGGTCCTTGCAAAGGCACCTCGACCTCAGGAGAGGTGAATACAGGGTTCACGCATAAGGAATTCACGACCTGCAAAAAAGCCACACAGTACTAGCACGGAGTCAGGAAGACACTGCAAATTGGAATTTGCCATCACAAATCTGTTGAGTTGCTCGCAGAAAAATACTTTTCACTGTACCTCAGTACACATGACAATAAACAAATCCAAACCAATCCAAATCTTTTAAACTTTCTTAACCCCATTCCTGCCTTCATTGGCAGACAACAATCTGGCTCCTATTGTTTGCATGTATGCACTATGACACAGCAATCCGGTTGCTCCGGTGGACACGCACCCAACCCGGAACATATGAAATTGTGTGAAAAGGTGTCAGGAGCACGTCCCAATGTCATCCCGCAATATTTTGGTTGGCAGACGCATGTGATATTCGGAAGCGGGTCCGCCAACAATAAATATGACAATTTTGAACATTAAGAGGCCAATTGAATGTAATTTTACGTGGCTGGTTGATTTTATGGATGGCGGGCAGGCTGATTGGCCAGGCAGCCTTTATGTTTTAGCTTCAATCGCAATCCATCGTGGGATGAACTGGCCGTGGCTGAAATGAAATTAAAATGGGTGCTTTTCTAATTGGAGGGCTGTGACCAGTGGTGTTCCACAGGGATCAGTGCTGGGACCTTTGCTCTTTGTAGTATATATAAATGATATGGAGGAAAATGTAACTGGTCTGATTAGTAAGTTTGCAGACGACACAAAGGTTGGTGGAATTGCGGATAGCAATGAGGACTGTCAGAGGATACAGCAGGATTTAGATTGTTTAGAGACTTGGGCGGAGAGATGGCAGATGGAGTTTAATCCGGACAAATGTGAGGTAATGCATTTTCAAGGTCGAATACAGGTAGGGAATATACAGTGAATGGTAGAGCCCTAAAGAGTATTGAAAGTCAGAGAGATCTTGGTGTACAGGTCCACAGATCACTGAAAGGGGCAACACAGGTGGAGAAGGTAGTCAAGAAGGCATACGGCATGCTTGCCTTCATTGGCCGGGGCTTTGAGTATAAAAATTGGCAAGTCCTGTTGCAGCTGTATAGAACCTTAGTTAGGCCACACTTGGAGTATAGTGTTCAATTCTGGTCGCCACACTACCAGAAGGATGTGGAGGCTTTAGCGAGGGTGCAGAAGAGATTTACCAGGATGTTGCCTGGTATGGAGGGCATTAGCTATGAGGAGAGGTTGAATAAACTTGGTTTGTCCTCACTGGAACGAAGGAGGTTGAGGGGCGACCTGATAGAGGTCTACAAAATTATGAGGGGCAGAGACAGAGTGGATAGTCAGAGGCTTTTTCCCAGGTTAGAGGGGTTAATGACTAGGTTAAAGGTGCGAGGGGCAAGGTTTGGAGGAGATGTACGAGACAAGTTTTTTACACAGAGGGGAGTGGGTGCCTGGAACTCGCCGGAGGAGGTGGTGAAACCAGGGACGATAGTAACGTTTAAGGGGCATCTTGACAAATACTTGAATAGGATGGGAATAGAGGGATACGGACCCCGGAAGAGTTGAAGATTTTAGTTTAGAAGGGCAGCATGGTTGGCGCAGGCTTGGAGGGCCGAAGGGCCTGTTCCTGTGCTGTACTTTTCTTTGTTGTTCTTTATCTAGGGACTGAACTTTGTTGTTTAAATGCCTAGAATAATCTTTGCATAATATTTCCATCACAATTTATTTTTCATGGGTCAGCCGCACCCTGAGACAGCTCCGGAGTGGCTGCCCCCTGAGGGGCACATTGGAAGCACCAGCGCACACCCTGCCTGTTCTCAGCATCCGTCCTCTTACTGTCCTCCCCGACAGCATTGGACCTTTCCCAGTTTCACACTGGCTTGCCATTAATTGGCCAGTCAGCGTGAAATCACATTCCAGGGCCAGCCGCAGCCAGAAATGCATTTTGTGCCCATTTCCAGGCCTTCCGTGTGTATGCGTGTGATGGACAAAATATTTAGGCCCAGTAGATGCTGTCAGTGATCCTAAGCTTCTCCAGGGAGGTGTGCTGTTGAGACGTCCCCAGAGAGCAAGTATGGCAAGTTAATTGATTTGGCAAAATCTTCTATTGTTACTTTGTTAGGCTCACTGTAAAAACCCTTGAAATAAATTACAACTTGTTGAATGGGATGTGACTGGTTTTATAATAACGAACTAACTTCATAACTACTCCTAAACACCTTCACTGGCCCTGAAAATATACTTGTGAATTTCTCCGTAATGATGAAAAAACTCCACAGTCAGGATTTTACATTGCTCAGCAAGTGTGTGCCTGACCCGGAAGCGTGTGGAACCACACAAACCGATGTCGGGCGCACGTCCCGACGTCATCACGCACTCACACAATGTTTCGTTCGGCGGGCACACATAGAGTCAGAAGCATACCCGCCAACAATCAAGCAGGCAATTTAGCCCATTAAGGGGCCAATCGCACACAATTTTATAGTTGGTGGCTTGTGTTCCCGCTTCCAGACCTGCTGAGTGCATGACCCCAACAAAATCGTTTTTTAAAAGTTTCTTTGGCTTTATTTTAGCTCCTCTATTGATCCAATTGTTATCATTTAATCTGCTTTCTGAAAACACAATTTAAAAATCAGGGATATTAAGTGTTGCTAACTTCCTGGTTTGCTGACATCACTGCTACTGCATGCTAAGCGATCCCTTGACTTGGCGCTGTTGGGCAAAGGAAAAACCATGCCACAGATATCACAACATCATTGTGGGCAATTTCTTTGAGGTTAATGTTAACATGTTGCTTCATCAATAACCACAAATTCCAGGTCACCATTTCTGTACTGCCACCTGTAGAATAATGGATATTTAGAAATTCATGTCTGGTGGTGCAATTAATGTTAATATTCCTTTCAGCATGATACATCTTCATACCATTTTTAATTGATTCATTTATTTTTTTCAAATCATTTTTTATGAGGGGTAAGTATATCGGTGCACAGAATCTTAACATTTGAACCACAGAATTTACAGTGCAGAAGGAGGCCATTCGGCCCATCGAGTCTGCACCGGCCCTTGGAAAGAACACCCCACCCAAGCCCACACCTCCACCCTCCCCATAACCCAGTAACCCCACCCAGCCTTTTTGAACACTAAGGGCAATTTATCATGGCCAATCCAACTAACCTGCGCATCTTTGGACTGTGGGAGGAACCCGGAGCACCCGGAGGAAACCCACGCAGACACAGGGAAAACGCGCAGACTCCGCACAGACAGTGACCCAAGCTGGGAATCGAACCTGGAACCCTGCTGTGAAGCAACTATGCTCACCACTATGTTACCGTGCTGCCCCTAATTTGAATGCCCATTTTAGAATATCTTCACCATTAGAAATTTCCGGGAGATTAAAATACAGAAGAGTGAGAGAATCCCAGAGCACAGAACGAGTAAAGTGAACCTAGCTAGAATATGATCTGTATGACAAAAGAAGAACCATAATGACATGAAGAGGGTGGGTTGATCAATGTGAAAAATTCTCATCTATCTCTGTCGTGAAATGCTACCATAGATAAGTAACTCGTCATCCTATTGAAAGTATAAGATTTGAAAGGATCCTTTAGCTCTTCAAATGAATTTTGCTCAAGACTATGTATGCACAATCTGCCTTTTGATGTACCCAAACCACTTATTCCCATGAATGATGAAGGAGGACAGAGATTATTTTGTCTGTGTATTCTTATGGCAGATATATTTTCTGACTTTTTCCAGTTGCTCTGACCTGGCTGCCAGTAAATTTTAGTATGAGATGAAGAATTTAGATTCTGTAGCAGCTCTTACAAAGTTGCACCATTTCTAGTGTAACAGCATCATCATTGCCTGTTTCTTGGTGAAAACTGCCACCTAGTGGACTTTTCGGGGTTTGCAAACTGAAAATGCACTGGTTCCAATAGAAGAAATAAAAACCCATAGTCTGATCTCTGGAGGGTTGTATGCTAGAGGGTACGCCAGAAGATGTGCTGGGGGGGGGGGGGGGGGGGGGGGGGCGCCAAGGGCCAACCCCCACCCTTCTACCCACTCCCTCCCACGGGGGTCCCAGGACATGTTTTACATCAGTGGGGCCATCCCTTTGCAATTGTCCCTGCCCCACAACAATGGTGTAACACACATCCTGCCATTGATCAGGATCCCTATTTGAGTATATGTAAATATCATTATCATACCTTTACACCTGATAGGTCCTACACATTAACTTGTCCATGACGTGCACCTGGTGATCAGAACCCACTGGATATGCGCAGGTACGTACAGTCCATTGTGGGGAGAACATCATATCCAGGCACTATCCTGGCACTAATGCCCCGGCTACCCTCCCCACACACTGAATACACCCTGTTTACTGTCCCACCCCTCTGGCCACGCACCCACTATCCTCCCAACACGTTAAGACTATCGCCCGATTACCCTCTTGGCAACTGACTGATCAACTGACCTTCCCACTGACCACTCACCTCCCCCAATGGACACCCGAACCACCCCCCCCCACACTGACCATCTTATCCTCACACGCACATCCCCCCACCCTAATCTGACCCACTTACCTCACACATTTGCCTTCTCCCTGGCTACTCAAAGTCGCTGGTCCTTTAAACATACCTGCTTTATGACAGTTGGTGCCATGAGAAAGGGCTGTGGCTTTCTTTCCCATGACTCTGCTGCACCTGACTCACGCCTCAGGAACCTGCTGCACAGCTCTTTTCTGTGGAGGCCTGAGGTGGAAGGTCAAGTGTAAAAGGTGCAGTTGCATTTTAGTGTAAGTAAAAGGGAGTGCAGTGGCAATCCGACTGTGATTGTCGATCCTCGCACGTTGCGGCCCACGATTTTTGCAATGATTTGTAAATAGTAAATTGCACAAATTACATTAAATTAGTTCAAACCGGTAAAAACGAACTCATTTTTAGGTAATATAATATAAAAGTGGATAAAAGTGAACTCCCTGTCCTATATTCTCCACATCACAATGACTGCCTACGATTCTCCCTATAAAACTGCCTGCATCCATTCATATCTCAGCTCATATTGTTCAAACCTTTCTCCGTGGCTTTGTGGTCTCCAAATTGAACTATTGCAATGCTCCCCTAGCTGGCCTTCTGCCTCCTACCTCCATAAGGTTCAGTTCATCCAAAGTTCTGCTACCCTTTTCCTATTCCAGGCCAAGATCTGCCTACCCATGCAAAGTTCACATATACTGGTTCCCAATTCCCTAACACCTCAAATTGCAAGTTCCTATTCTCAAGTTTGAATTGTGAATTGAGACCTCATCTGCCCTCTGTAACCTCCTCCAACCCTACAAACTACCCCTGTGTGAAGAATGTAGGAATTTCAGATATATTGGGCTGGATTCTTCCACCCCGCCCTCCGCAAGAACGCCACGGGCGAGACGCCGACAATGGAAAAATCCATTGACCTCGGGTGGGATTCTCCGGTCGCCGGGTGAATATGGCCGTTTAATCCAGCCAATTGTATTTGATGTATTTGGTGCAGTAAGGGATAAAATTCTGGGTTAGTGTGCGTATGACTGCGGCAGCAGTTTTTTTAAAATCCGGTTTTCAAGACAGTTAGGCTTTTTGGGAGGTGCAATTAAAGCATTGTAAAAGTTTGTGCTGATGGATTTTCAATTATATTAAGAGTAGCTAATTACTGTGGAGTAGTTAATTAGAGCCATGGGGCGCAATTCTACCGAAAATTTTCTGAGAGTGGTAGTGAGCGAGAATTGCCACGAGCTTACCGCTCGGCCCAGCGAGGCCGGCAATTTAATTCAACGTTAATTTTGTTCCACTTAACATGGCCTCATATGCTTCTCGCATCAACTGAAGGCTCACCAGATGATACCCGGGGACCGCACTCGCCAGCTCCCTGCTAACAAGATCGAGCAACACTAGCCAACGGCAGCCAGCTCACAATAATGGCGCCCAGGAGACAAGCCCCAAGATTCGGGGATGCTGACCTGAGGAAGCTCCTCAGGAGCACTGGAGGCCTGGAGGGATGTCCTGTTCCGATGGTCTTGGAGGGTGAGCCATAGGGAAGCCAGTGCTGCCTGGGAAGAGGTGGCGGCAGCAGTGAGCTCGGGGAGTGTGACCAGGAGGACTGGCCTCCAGTGCCTAAAAATGGTCAGCAAACTGCACGAGGCAGCATGAATGAGTAGACACCAATGCCCCCCACTCCCCCAAGGTAGGATTCATCCCCCAACTCCCCATGCAACCCTCCACTCCCCTCCCCCTTCAGTCCTCCCAACCCCCAAGGGCAGCACGGTAGCACAAATGGATAGCACTGTGGCTTCACAGCGCCAGGGTCCCAGGTTTGATTTCATGCTGGGTGGAGTCTATATGTTCTCCCCGTGTATGTGTGGGTTTCCTCCGGGTGCTCCGGTTTCCTCCCACAGTCCAAAGACGTGCAGGTTAGGTGGATTGGCCATGCTAAATTGCTCTTGTGCCCAAAAAGGTTAGTAGGGGTTATTGGGTTATGGGGATAGGGTGGAAGTGAGGGCTTAAATGGGTCGGTGCAGACTCGGTGGGCTGAATGGTCTCCTTCTGCATTGTATGTTCTATGTTCTAACCCCTCCTTCACACCTCCCTTCCCACTACTGTGAACAACGCATGTGGCTAACGATGCCCTCTCTGTGTCTCCCCAGGAAAAGCTCTCCCATAATCGTTGAGAGAGGGCCCAGAGGGGTGCCGGATTTAAGAATCCTCACCTCCTTTGAGGAGCGTGCCCTGGAGGTGACCGGTGTGGCCGAGGACAGGGCGGTCACCCGCGCAGAGGCTGGCAGACGCCGCAGAGGTGAGGACCCATCAGGCTCCACCTTGAGGACCTGTCAAATGTGAGTCGTTATTGCCTTACTGACTGACCCATCCCTCCCACTGACCGCATGTCCATTCTCCCGCAGGCCCTCCAGCTGAGCGTGCCAGCCCATCCCGGGCAGCACCCTCTCCAGCCTCCCAGGAGACCACCTCGGATTAGAGCTCCGAGAATGCTACCGTAATAGTCGGGTCACAGCTGTCATCCCCACCCTCCACCAGTGCAGATACACTCACCTCGGTGGGAAATGTCAGTGGTCAGGCTTCTGGGGCGCAATCTGGTGAGAATCACACAGCTGCTGATGTACATCAGGTGGAGGCAGGAACCCCCAGGCGAGACAGCAGTCCTAGGGCTGCTGGATCCCAGGACCCAGCTGGGTCCCAGCCTGATGCTCAGCCTGTGGAACAGTTATCCGGAGCTGATGAAGACGATAGCGAGCAGCCGGGACAAGGGGAATGTCAGTGTCACACCAGCAGATCCATAGCCGCTTGGAGGAGTCCCAGAGGCTACGGGCACAGGAGATGCCGGTGGGTTAAACAGCTGGCTTGTAATGCAGAACAATGCCAGCAGCGCGGGTTCAATTCTCGTAACAGCCTCCCCGAACAGGTGCCGGAATGTGGTGACTAGGAGCTTTCCACAGTAACTTCATTGAAGCCTACTTGTGACAATAAGCGATTATTATTATTATGTGCAGGGTAGGGGGATTGGCCACGCTAAATTGCCCCTTAATTGGAAACAAATAATTGGGTACTCTAAATTTTCAAACAACGGGAATGGCCGAGGCGCTGTGGAGCTTGTCCCGCTCTCTGATGGACATTACCGAGGTGCTGCAGAGCATGTCCCAGTCACTGAGGAGCATCGCCAAGGGCATCGACACGATGGTGCAGGCCATGGGGAACCGCCTGAGCTGCAGAGCCAGGTGATGCAGGGGTAACCGGGGCTCGAACCTGCTGTCCCTCCATCCCGAGGTGAATCCCAGAGTCCTATGGGCACCGAGCAGAAGGAGGGGGTGCTGGGTGCCAACCCGGACACGTTCCATGGTGTGGGCAACGGTGGCCACCAGCTCCCCCGAGTTCCATCCCTCTGATGAGGCCAGTTTCGAGGTCAGCACACGGGACTTGGCGACACGGCTGTGCATGTGCCGCCGACAAGTGAGCCCCCAGAGGATGCCCATCAGGAGCATCAAAGCCATGGGACAAGGTGAGGAGTTGGTTGCCTCCACCTCAGATCTGCATCCTGGGGAATCACCGAGACGTAGTATTAGAGCTAGGAGGGCCAAGCATATTGAGGATCAGTGAGGGCACCGGGAGAGGGATGGAGGGGGTGTGTAGGGAGTAGGGAAAGGGGGTGGGGTTGGGGGTGAAGGAGGCAGCACCATTGGGAGAGTGGGGACTTGTATTACACAACAAACAACTTTGTGCACAATTAGTATGATCCAAACCCCTGGCCCATCTCTCCAGACATCTCCCCCTCCCCATATCACCCACCCACCCTCCGGCTGTGGACATGTCCCCAGAGCTGTGTCCCATTCCCTGGGTGTTCAGACCTCGGCTGCTGCTTTTGTGGTGTTGTCTCCTGCAGTATTCAGGCACAGTGTCCATGCATCAAGATCTGATTGGGATGCTAGGCAATGACTCCCACATGCCCGCCCACCCACGGGAATCCATTTGGGATGTGCAAAGTGCTGTTAATCACGATTGCTATGGGTTATGGGTGGTCAGTGGGGCAGATGGTCAGGGACAAGGGTTTGCCCCAGGAACGAGTACACATGGTCCAGGGGTTGGCATGGTGGTGCCGCACATGGTTACCCCCCCCCCCCCCGGTTGCCCCCTAATGCCTTCCCCTCACCCTCCCATGGCGGCCCACCCCTCCCGGGGGGTCCCCCACCCCCAGTCAAGGATCCACCACCCTGTGCTAAGCACAGAGACAGCAAATCTAGCATCCCTGAGCTTGTTGCCTGTGAGCAAAGATGGCTACTCACCTCCTTGGCTTCCCGCAGCAGCCCTTCCGCCAGGTTTACGTTTTTCAAAAGGAGTAGTAAATGGCGCCAGCGTGAGAACTTGCTGGGGTAGGCCTCAGAATGACGGGAGGCTGTTGGATATGGGGTATCTCTCATTAATTGTATGGAAATAGGGCGTAGGTGGTGATAATTGGTTTCTCGCCACGCTACGACGAGATCACGGTTTTGCCTGCAGGAGAGCGCCGGTTGCATCGCAAACTGTTTGGTGTCTTGTGGGGTTCTTTTTTGGCCTCTCCCACTATTCACCAGCGTTGTTTCGTTCGAGCGCCCATTGTCAATAGTCTACATTTTAGTAAAATGATGAGGCTAATGGGAGGATCCCAGGGTTGAAGCAGTCAGTTGGAGGTTTTCAGAATTTGAGTTTGTGGCTTGAAGGGGAGCTGAAAAGGTTTATGAAGAAATACAGCCAGAAATTCTGCTTTATTCTGACAGGGGGTCAGGTCTCTTTCTTTAAAGCAGTCTCAAAAGATCCAACTTTCAAAAAGTGGAGTATTCAAGACATCTCTTTACAGTAAGTATTCCTGAATGCTAACTGTATTTAAAAGTGGATTAGGATCTGAGATGGTTCTGTTGTTTGAGTGGAAGTAAAGATAGCAGTTAAGGGTTATTGCGCCACTCTATTGATTAGCATTGTTTAAGAGGTAATTGTGAGCTATTTTCTTATGTGATGTTAAACATATTCTAACTATGTTAGTAATAAAGTTTATTTGATATCCTTATTTTGCATGAAACCTGGAGTGAGGTATCCTTTCCTTACAGTCTTACAAAATTAAAGTAAAATATTGGGATTTCTGCCCAATATCCCAGCCACCTTTGGGGTCAGCTCCAGAATTGTAATACTTGCCTCCCAAAACTTTCAGTTCCTCCATTTATAACCTCTTGTGTGTTTCCCACTCCTTTCACTCCACCATTGGTTATGTGCCTTCAACCACACAGTCCCCAGACAAGGCACTTCTCTCCCTAAACTTCTCCATCTCTCCTCCCCCCTCAACTTTTATGACACCCTCATTAAAACCGAACACTTGCACCAAGCTTTTAGTATCTCCTGCTAATATTGCCTTCTTTAGCTTGGTGTTTCATTTGTTCTGATTACCCTGATGTGAAGCGCCTTCAGATATTTTCAGATATTTTTCCAAATAGTTTATAAATCAATGGGGTCATTGTAACTACTACTGAACTGCTCAGTGCTCTATATTTACCTGAAATCTTCAAATGCACCTAAAAAAAGTGCAACGTTTTAAATTATTTTGTGAATGATAAAAGTGATAGTTATTAATAATTATATAACCATCAAGTTATTTATATGAGAAACAAAAAAATGTAAAAGATGCATTAGAAAGAGGAGAGCTAAAAGATAAATTACTCTATATGAGAATGAGAAAAACAGAAGACATTCTCACAAATGCATTTGGCCAGTTTCATTGGCTGTGGCACCCAGACCAGGTGATAGTGCGAATGTGTATTGCCTATGACGGCATTAATATTTCATGAATGTGTTGTATCATGGATGAACATTTGAAATTTGAGTCACCAGGTACATCACTGTCAGAAAGCCTTCTGTCATTTTTGCAGGTTTGTAAGATTCCTTTTTCATCGCAATTTTCAATATAATTTGCAAATAAATTTACAAACAGATTTATTGCATTGTCAGAAATGTGGTCCTCCAAATAAGATCAAGGTCTTATCTGCCTCTTGATGGCTCTGATACAAGATGATCAAAGATCAATAGGAAGTTTATCAGTTCTGGCCAACATTATTCCCTTAACAAATCGCCATCAAAAAACAATTAACTGTTTTTTAATCTGTTGTAGTTCGCTAAATTTTGCTATGCACAAAATGATCGTATTTTCCAATGTTACAGCAAATGCATTTCAAAGTAGATAATTATATGTGGAGTGCTTTGAAATGTTTCCCTGAGACATGCATAATGCAAGTCTTTTTTTCTGTTTCTTTTCGCTTGAATAATTAAATTGACAAAAATGAGTAGTAAAATGAATCAACCCCACATACACAGAGAAAGCATGGCAGTAAGGTAAGTACTTATGCATATCTCCTAGCAACGTTGCACTGATAAAATATGACTACAAAGTTATGGATCACCTATAATCCAAAGGCATGAATGTGCTTTGGCAGTTGGAACCAATAAACTATGCCACTGCTTTTCACTGCCAATAGGTCTGGGCAACAAGCACAGACTGTTAGGGAATGGTGTTGCAATTCATAAGTTTAGGGTGTTTGAGAAGATGTTGACAACATGTTGTGAAGTACAGATTTCATGAGGGAAAGGATGCAAGATTTGAAGATGGGCAGTGTGTGATGGGCCAATGTTGACAGTTTAGGAAGTAGAGAGAGCATGAAGAGATGGCATTGACATATTAAGCAGTGTAGAGAGTGTGAGGCAACACCATAGTGAGTGTGAAGGGGCAGCATTGACAAATTGGGAAATACAGAAAGTGTGAATTGATTATATTTAATTGTTGGTGGCTAAGCAGAGTGTGTGAAGGGCCGGTATTGATATGTTAGAAATGCAGCAAACATGATAGTATTGTCACGTGACGGAGATATTAGGAAATTGAGTGCAGAAATGAAACCCCAATGTAGCAGGCAATCTAGGCATTAAACAGACTGAGGGGTGAAAAAACCTGCTCGCACAGAGTCAGAGGTATACACCCACACCTGGCCAAGTTACATTGTCCCCGTCAGAATTAAACCCGTTAGTGAGAATAAACAGGATACCCCAGATGTCTGACCAGCTATTAACCCATTACAGAGTCTGATGGCCTCTTTGTCCGTCAATGGGAGGTTAGTTGCACATCAACAGCATGGCTCTGTTCTTTTCTATAAAAGGGAGCAGCCAATCAAACAGCTGATCTAACACTGATTGGTTCAAGCCTGGAAACCCCAATAGAGAATCTTTGTTTGAGCGGCTGGGCGGAACTTAGAAAGAGTGAAAGAAAGAATGCTGTTCTGAACTGATACAGGAGAAGACTTTAGAAATTGACTGAGAAGATCATGAAAGTTGCCACCGACGCAGGCTTTGGAACAGGATTCAGAATGAATGTCCCGAACAGAAGAATTGCAAATATTGTCTTTGCCTGTCTCTGTAGGTGGCATGAGAGCTGCATGTACGATCAAAGTGCTGTGTAAAGGGAACTAGCGTGTTAATGTTAAGGTTAAGTGTTACGGGCAGCAGGGTGGCTCAGTGGTTAGCATTGCTGCCTCACAGCTTCAGGGACCCGGGTTCAATTTCGGCCTCGAGTGACTGTGGGGAGTTTGCACTTCCTCCTTAAGTCTGCGTAGGTTTCCTCCAAGTGTTCCGGTATCCTCCCATAGTCCAAAGAAGCACAGATTAGGTGGATTGGCCATGCTAAATTTAGTGTCCAAAAGGTTAGATGGGGTTACTGGGTTACGGGGACTGTGTGAAGGTGTGGGCTTAAGTAGGGTGCTCTTTCCAAGGGCCGATGCAGATTCGATGGGCCGAATGGTCTCCTTCTGCACTGTAAATTCTATGATGATTCTATGATTCTAAAACTACTTGTAATCTGTTAGTGTTAGAGTTGAAGTTTCAAAGTTTAAATATTGTTTTCTTTTCTTTTGTTTTAATAAAATAACCAAGCCCTATTTTTTATATTATCACTCCTGGAACAGATGGATCTTTCTGCACCGTCTTAAAACTTTAAAATGTTATGGTCCTGGTCCAGTCTCTTAGCCACAGTTGATCCCTGGAATGAAGAGCTTGTCGTATGAGGAACGGTTGAGCACTCTGGGTCTGTACTCGTTGGAGTTTAGGAGGATGAGGGGGGATCTTTTTGAAACTTACAGGTTACTGCGAGGCCTGAATAGAGTGGATGTGGAGAGGATGTTTCCACTTGTAGGAAAATCTAGAAACAGAGGACACAATCCCAGACTAAAGGGACGATCCTTTAAAACAGAGATGAGGAGGAATTTCTTCAGCCCGAGGGTGGTGAATCTGTGGAACTCTTTACCGCAGAAGGCTGTGGAGGCCAAATCACTGAGTGTCTTTAAGACAGAGATAGATAGGTTCTTGATTAATAAGGGGATCAGGGGTTATGGGGAGAAGGCAGGAGAATGGGGATGAGAAAAATATCAGCCATGATTGAATGGCGGGGCAGACTCGATGGGCAGAGTGGCCTAATTCTGCTTCTGTGTCTTATGGTCTTATGGACAAGGCGTCTGTAACAAACTGGGGGCTCATGGCCGCATTCTAACGTATAATTCCTTGTTTGGCTTGGGGTTATCAAACTTAAAAACAGTGAGTGTGTGTGTGGATCGACTGCATTCTTTCTGGTTTTTGAAATATTGAATAAGGAGTTTCTCAAAATGGCCCTTACAGTTGCAAAAGATGCGCGAGGAAATCACTCGATAAGATTTATAAGGGGCATCGAAAACAAAGCAACTTTGAACAACAGAACTCCTCAACAGAGTGAATGGAGAACTGAAGGCTAGGAAGCAGCTGGCATGCGAACTTCATCCAGCAGGAAGCATCATTGATGCTTGCACAGAAGAGAAAGCTAGTCTGGAAAGGCTGATGAGAAGGAAAGCTGAGATCCAGCACCAGATTGCACAGGAACTCCAGCATACCAGCAATCATTTGCATGAGGTAGAAGAGATACAACAACAACCCCAACAAGGGAGCGAGCTACTCACAAGGTTAGTGATAGTGTTAGTGTTAGAATTAAGTTTTAAGAGATTAGTGCGATTATAGGAGATGTAAGAAGAGGATCTGTGTGAGAGAATCCGCAGGGAGTCGCCACCCTCTGGCACCATCTTGCGCATAAACATAGAGAGTAGGAGAAACTGTTAATAGTTTCCATGAAATATATGGTGGAAATATTGAGAAGTTGTAGTGACTGAGAGGGCACAAATTTTAAAGCTGCGAAAGTATGAAGAGTACGAAAGATTCACGTCAGCAGAAAACAAAACTCAAACTGATTATGGGATAAGTTCTTTTGGTGGCTAACTTTGAAAAAGTGGTGAGACAATAACCAGGATCGGTGGGGAAAAATGTTACTTTAAGAGAATAGTGAAAAACAAATCTCAATATGGAATTGTGGATGAAACAATAAGCTTTTCACAGTAGCTTCTGTTGTAGAAATGCAGAAGTAAAAGCCATAGGGCACGATTTCTAAGTGTGGTAGCGAGCAGGAACTGCTGCAAGCTTCCCGGCGCTGGGCTCAGCGAGGCCGGCATGCTATTCATAGTTAACTGGTCCACTCACGGGCTTCCTGCCCTGAATGCCAGCTCGCCAGCCGATTCACCAGGACCGCGCTCGCCAGCCCCCACGCTAACAAAGTCGAGCAGCACCTAAGCTGCACTTGCACAGCCAACCCCAGCCAGCTCGCAACAATGGCGCCAAGGAGATCAGCTCCAAGATTTGTGGATGCTGACCTGGGGAGGTTCCTCGATGCGGTGGCCAGGAGGGATGTCTTGTTCCCCCGAGGGTCCCGGAGAGTGAGCCACAGGACAGCCAGTGCCGCCTGGTATGAGATTATCATAGATTATCACAGAATTTACAGTGAAGAAGGAGGCCATTCGGCCCATCGAGTCTGCACCGGCTCTTGGAAAGAGCACCCTACCCAAGGTAAACACCTCCACCCTATCCCCATAACCCAGTAACGCCACCCAACACTAAGGGCAATTTTGGACACTAAGGGCAATTTATCATGGCCAATCCACCTACCCTGCACATCTTTGGAACACCCAGAGGAAACCCACGCACACACAGGAAGGATGTGCAGACTCCGCACAGACACTGACCCAAGCCGGAATCGAACCTGGGACCCTGGAGCTGTGAAGCAATTGTGCGATCCACAATGCTACCGTGCTGCCCAATGGTGGCGGCCGTGAACTCGTGGGGAGTGTGACCAGGAGGACTGGCTTCCAGTGCCGTAAGAGGGTCAATGAGCTACACTGGGCAGCGTGGGTGAATTGGCACCAACACCCCCCCACCCACCCACCCCCACCCAAGACCTTTCCGGCCCCACAAAAGCATTCACCCCAACCCTCCATGCTGCCCCCAACTCTCCCTTCACCCCCCACAACCCTTCAAACCCCCCCACCTACTATTGTGAACCATGCGTGTGGTTAATGATGCCCTCTGTGTGTATCTGCAGGTGAAGCTCTCCCACAATCGCCGGGAGATGGCCCAGACAGGCAGAGACGTGCCAGACATACGGGGCGGGATTCTCCGACCCCTCATCGGGGGGGGGGGGGGGGCCTATGCGAACCGCGCCCCAACGCCGGCTGCTGTATTCTCCGGCGCAGTTTTTCGGGCGTGGGCGGGATTCACGCCACGCCGGTCGGGGGCCGTTGGCAGCGGCCCCCCGGCAATTCTCCGGGCCCCGATGGGCCGAGCAGCCGTCCGTTCTTGGACAGTGCCGACAGCGTGGGTTACGCATGGTCCCACACGGCGGGACCTGGCAGGTGAGTATGCGTGGACGGTCCTCGAGGGGGCGCAGGGGGATCCGACCCCGGGGGGGTGCCCATGGTGGCCTGGCCCGCGATCGGGGCCCACCAATCTGCGGGCGGGCCTGTTCTGTGGGGGAACTTGTTCCTTCCGCACCGGCCCCTGTAAGGTTCCGCCATGGCCGGCGCAGAGAAGAGAACCCCCCTGCGCATGCGGCAAAATACGCCGGCCGGTCTGCGCATGCGCAGAACCACGCCGACAGTTCCGCGCATGCGCAAGATCACGCTGGCCCTTCGGACCATCGCGAACTCGCACCGTCCCTTCGGCGCCGGCTGAAGCGCCGCCAACCCCTCCGCCGTCCACCTAGCCACCGAGACAGGTGAGAATTCCTCACCTTCCCGTTGACGCCAGAGTCGTTAGCGCCGGTTTTCCCGCCGGCGTGGGGACTTAGTCCCCGGAAGGGAGAATCCCGACCACGGATCCTCACCACGTTCCAGTCATGGGATCTGGAGGTGGTGGGGGTGGCTGAGGACAGAGCTATCACCAATGCAGAGATTAGCGGAATCCACAGTGGTGGGAATTGTTGGACACCTGGAAACCTGTGGCACAACCCTTGGCACACCCTGTATGACGTCTCTGTCACTATCTTCCACTATGTGGGCTGACCACTAACCTTTGGCACATATCTCCATATCATCCCACCCCATAGCACTCACCCACCCTCCAGCCATCCCCGGAGCTGTGTCCCATCCCTGGGTGTTCGAATGTTGGCTGCTGCGTGTGCGGTCTTGCCACCCGCAGTGTTCAAGCACAGTTCTTTGCAGAAGAGATTTACCAGAATGTTGCCTGGTATGGAGGGCATTAGCTATGAGGAGCGGTTGAATAAACTCGGTTTGTTCTCACTGGAACGAAGGAGGTTGAGGGGAGACCTGATACAAAATTATGAGGGGCATAGACAGAGTGGATAGTCAGAGGCTTTTCCCCAGGGTAGAGGGGTCAATTACTAGGGGGCATAGGTTTAAGGTGAGAGGGGCAAGGTTTAGAGTAGATGTACGAGGCAAGTTTTTTACGCAGAGGGTAGTGGGTGCCTGGAACTCGCGACCGGAGGAGGTGGTGGAAGCAGGGACGATAGTGACATTTAAGGGGCATCTTGACAAATACATGAATAGGATGGGAATAGAGGGATACGGACCCAGGAAGAGTAGAAGATTGTAGTTTAGTCGGGCAGCATGGTCGGCACGGGCTTGGAGGGCCGAAGGGCCTGTTCCTGTGCTGTACATTTCTTTGTTCTTTGTTCTTTGTTCACAGTGCCCACGCATCACGGTCTGATTGGGATGCTAGACAATGACTCCCACACGCTACATGGCCCACCCATCCACAGGAATCCACTTGGGTTGTGTGAAATGCTCACTTAACCACGATTGCTAATTCCATATTAGCAATAGCCTTCAGCCACACGGCCAGAGGCCTCTGCAGAAGTGGGTGGTTGGCAGGGCAGAAGGGCAGAGGTTAGGGTTGCCCCACAATGGGTACACACGATCCAGGGGTTGGCATGTTGGTGCCACAGGTGCTTTACCCCCCCCCCCCCCCCCCCAGTGCCTCCCCCTCCGCTTCCCAGGGTGGCCCATTCCTCCAGAGGATGCCCTGCCCTCCCTGCCGAGGGTCTCCCACCCCCCGCCGAGCACTGGGGCGGCAAGCCCTGGGCTGTTTGTCTGTGAGCAAAGCCTTCCTCGGCTCCCTGCAGAAGCCCTTCCGCCAGGTTCATGTTTTTAAAATGGAGTACTAATCGGCACCAGCGTGACCACTTTCCGAGGAGGCCAATGAATGACGGAAGGCCGTTGGATGTTAGCTCCCGTTAATTGTATGGAAATAGAGCTTAAGTGGTGATAATTGGTTTCTCGCCACGCTACAGCGAGATCCTGATTTCACCCACGGGAGCAGACTGTTTGCATCGTAAATTGTTTGGCGCCAGCCGCAATTCTTGTTTTCGGCCTCTCCTGCTAGTTACCAGCCTCGTTTCACTCGAGTGAGAGCGCAACAAGGTCTGAGAATCGCGCCCATAGAAAGAATACTTGATAAAAAGGAAAGAATAACTGAGAATAAAGTTAGTGAAATATCAAGAAGAATAAAATAAGAGAAAAGATAAAAAAGGGGAAAGATAATTGAAGTTACTTATAGCAGAACATCTTTTTGTCGTCTCTTTCATCATGTGGACTGATCTGTGAACCTTTGCACATTTATGAATGCTTTATCTTTTAAACAGATTTCATATCTGACGTGATTATTACCAATACCGGATGGTTGGTAATCACAGCTATGGTAACAATTTGGGAATTATTAATGACCAAAACAGCATAAAAGAAGTTGAAAGAATCAAATTTAAAAAGAATTACATTTTTATACTAAAATCATTGAAGTCAATGGAAAGGAACATCAGGCAGAGGGTATATCAGGTGGCCAACCTACTACCACCTATCAGACTCCCCACCAAAGTTAACTTTAATTCCCAGCGTTTCTTAAACAGCATGCTCCAATAAACACAACGATGCCACTAGCTCTGTATAACTATTTACTGAGTTACTTGGCTACAGAGCAAGCAGCTGTGTTATTGCCTTGTTTCCTGATTTGTTTTTTTATTTCTCTGTAGATAATTTAAATGATGGTGTTTGGGATCTGCAGGGGCGCTGTGAAGGTGAAAGGATGCAGTGGAGCTTTTCTTTAAGCCTCTGACATGTTAAATATATTAAACAAAAGATAAAGAAAGCTAAGCCAGGATTTAATGGAGCACGCCCAGTGCAGGCTAGGTGGCAGATGGGACAGCATTATAATGGGGAGGCCACGTGCCCCACACCTGCTTATGGCTAACCTGACCTCTGTTTTGTCAAGAGCAGGAGTGGGCTGATGTGGGAAACCTACAAATTAGGCTCATTACCGAACCGCTTAAATGCCGTGACCCCTGATTCCACCGGGATTTAGCGGTGACGCAGGGATTCTCATGAACTTGCATGGATCTCGGATATATCAGTATCCTCCCTACAGGGCTCTTCTTCCAAAGGCATGCAGGGCCAGGTTGAGGGACCCAGCACTAGGATGGGGGTAGCCAGCTAAGACCATTCATTGTCCTTGCTTCTGCCACCTCTCCCCCAAACATCAGGAACTCTAACCCAACCCATTTTATGACTCCAGGGATCCAGCGATGATTCCTGGTGAAGGCTTCAGAATATCATCAGCAGCAGTCACTACTCTCAGTGCCATTGCCTGCAATGGTGAGTTGCTGGTGTCTTGGCTGGCAGTTTTTTGGGGGGAGATTTCAACACCATTGGGCACTTAATTCTGACGGAGGCTCACGCTGCCCAATTATTGCCCGATTGCACTTCAGAAGCATCAGGCAGCCCTTGGAGAGGTGATATAGAATTCCCACCAGTTCAATCATCAGTGGGCTGAACACACATCCCATTCACTAATTTCCACCCCTAGACAGGATTAAACAGGAAGAACATTAGCAAAAGAACATTTTGAGCTCAGGCAAGAGACGTAATAGATACAAAACCAGCTTTTTTTATTCTTTCACAGAGTATGCGCATCCCTGGTTAGACCAGCATTGATTGCCGATAACTAATTGTCCTAGAGGAGGTGGTGATGAGCTGCCTTCGTGAACTGCTACATGTGGTGTATAAAATACCCATGGTGCTGTTAGGGAGGGAGTTCCAGGATTCTGACCCAGTGAAGGAATGGCAATATAGTTCCAACTCATGAAGGTGTGTGGCATGGAGGGGAACTTGAAGATGGTTGTCTTTCCATGGATCTTCTGTCCTTGTCCTTCTAGGTGGTAAAGGTCATGTTGAAAGCGCCTTGGTGAGTTGCTGCAGTGCAACTTGTAGATGATACACTCTGCTGCAGCTCTGCATTGGTGTGGAGATAGCAACTTTTTAAGATGTCAATCAGGTGGGTTTATTGTCCTGGTTGGTGTCAAACATCTTGAGTGTTGACTTCCGGTGGCGGCTATGAAGGAGTAGATCGCACATTTGGTGGCTCCCGCTTGGGTCGGACCTTTGGACCTTTTCCCCCGATTTTCTACCGGATTTGATTTGGAAAATTGATAATAGAGGCAATTGTTGATCGGATTCCCACATCAGTGCATGGAGGGGTGGACTAGAAGTGCTCCAAAGGTCGAAACATATAAACGGAGAAGGCTTGGGCTGAAGCTGCAGCGGGAGAAAGCATGGCAGATGATCGGAGTCCTGGCTTGTCGACCCAGCGGTCAATGGAGCAGCTGATGCAATTTATCCAGGAGGGCTTCACCAAGCAGAAGCAGGAATGTTTGGACCCGATTAAAGAGTCAATTGCGCGGCTGGAGCTTAGATTGGATGCCCAAGATCGGGCAATCCAGAAAGTAGAGAAGGCGCTGGCTGAGCAGGAGGAACATCAAACTGCGGTGGAGCTGGAGCTGGGGATGCTGAGAGACCAGCAGAAAAGGTTCCTGGAGAACGTGGAGGACCTAGAGAATAGGTCCTGCCGACAGAACCTGAGAATCGTCGGTCTCCTGGAGGGGTCCAAAGGAGCGGTCACTGGGGCATACACAGCGGCATGTTCGAGAAGCTGCTGGGGGATGGGACGTTCTCCCGACCCTTGGTGGTGGACAGGGCTCACAGAGCGCTCACGAGGAAGCCGTGAGTGGGGCCCCCCCCGAGTGCAATGGTGGTGAGATTGGACAAGGAGCGTATTTTACAGTGGGCCAGGCAGACACGGAGCTGTAAATGGGAGAACAATATCCTGCAGATCTATCAGGATCAGAGTGCGGAGGTGGCGAGGAGCAGAGCGGGGTTCAATCAGATAAAGTCGACACTTTTTAAGAAAAAGGTGAAGTTTGGACTGCTGTATCCTGCCCGTCTCTGGGTCACGTATGAGGAGCAACATTTTTATTTTGAGTTGCCCGTGGAAGCGATGGACTTCGCGAAAAGGGAAGGACTGGTGGCGGACTGAGGACTTTGAACTTTGCTGCAACGTTCACGTTTAAAAACGTTTCTTGTTTTTCATTTGTTATTTGTAATGCCTTCTGTATTGATTTGGGGCCAGTTGCAGAGCTGAGTGAGTTAAAGTTTACATTTGTACTGATAGGGGATGGAGGTGTGTTTGTTAAATGCTGGCTCTTCTGTTTGATCCTTTCTTTGTTTATCATTTTTTTTCTAAGGCAATTGGGTTGGGACTGGTTTTTCATTTGAATATGTGTGTATGAGCGCAGGGGAGGGTGGGGAGTGAACAATAGGTGGGAGAATGTCTGGCGCCATGGGGGGGACCACCAAGCTAGCTGGGCGGGCTAGCGCACGGAGGCGCAGTGGGGGGGGGTTAGCAGATGTTAGGCTTATCGTAGGGGGTCGGTTTACTGGCTAAATGGGTCAGTTAAAAGGGCACGCGTGTTCATGCACTGAGAGGACTGAAGACGGACGTGGTAATGCTGCAGGAGACGCACCTTACAGTAGCTGACCAGATTAAATTAAGGAAGGGTTGGGCAGGACAGGTTTTTCACTCCGGGTGAGACTCGAAGACTAGAGGGGTCGCAATCCTGATTAATAAGCGAGTGGTGTTTGAGGCGGGGAGAATAGTTACGGATGTGGGAGGCCGGTACATTATGGTCAGTGGGAAGCTGGAGGGGGTGCAGGTGGTACTAGTAAATGTCTATGCCCCAAATTGGGATGATGTGGAGTTTATAAAGAGGATGCTGGGGAAGATACCGGACCAAGATTCGCATAAATTGGTCATGGGAGGAGAGTTTGGCCGGTTTTCAGGGTATAAACTAAACATGGAGAAAAATGAGGTGTTTGCGGTCCAGGCAAGGGGACAGGAGAGGCGACTGGGGAAACTGCCATTTAGATTAGTAGGAGGTAGCTTTCGGTACCTAGGCATCCAGGTGGCGTGGGAATGGGAACGGTTGCAGAAGTTAAATTTGGCCCAACTAGTAGACCAAATGAAGGACGATTTCCGGAGGTGGGATGCGCTCCCGCCTCGTAGTGGTGGCGACTCCGAGGGTCTGGGGGCAATGGAGGAGTCATGTGGGAGTGGAGGGAGCATCGGTCTGGTCTCCAATCTGTAACAATCACCGGTTTGCCCTGGGAAGGATGGATGGAGGGTTTCGGAGATGGCAGAGAGCAGGAATCGAGAGGATGGGAGATGTGTTTATAGAGGGGAGCTTTCCTAGCCTGAGGGAGCTGGAGGAGAAATATGGATTGGTGAGGGGAAACAGATTTAGGTACCTGCAGGAGCGGGACTTCCTACGCAGGCAGGTTTCAACCTTCCCGCTCCTACCACCAAGGGGGATACAGGACAGGGTAGTTTCCAGAGTGTGGGTGGGAGAAGGGACGGTCTCCGACATTTACAAGGAACTCATGGGGTCAGAGGAGACACAGACGGAGGAGCTGAAGCGCAAATGGGAAGAGGAGTTGGGAGGAGAAATAGGGGATGGTCTATGGGCAGACGCGTTGAGTAGAGTCAACACGTCCACAACATGTGCCAGGCTCAGCCTGATACAATTCAAGGTCGTTCACCGGGCTCACATGCCAATGGCCCGGATGAGCAGGTTCTTTGGGGTAGAGGATAGGTGCGCAAGGTGTGCGGGTGGGCCAGCGAACCATGTCCACATGTTCTGGACATGTCCAAAGCTTGGGGGATTCTGGCAGGGGTTTGCGGATGTCATATCCACGGTGTTAAAAACAATGGTGACACCGAGTCCAGAGGTGACGATTTTCGGAGTGTCAGAAGATCCGGGATTCCAGGAGGAGAAAAAGGCAGAAGTTCTAGCCTTTGCTTCCCTGGTAGCTCGGAGACGGATATTATTAGCTTGGAGGGACTCAAAGCCCCCGAAGTCGGAGACCTAGCTATCTGACATGGCTAGCTTTCTCTACTTGGAGAAAATTAAGTTCGCCTTGAGAGGGGCAATGTCAGGGTTCGCCCGGAGGTGGCAGTCGTTCGTCGACTTCTTTGCGGAAAATTAACCGTCAGCAGAAGGGGGGGGGGGGGGGCAGGGTGTTAGCTTAGTTTAGAGTAGGGGGTTAGTAAAGGTGGGATCTGTAAGGGACGAAGATGGCTTTTGCACTATGTTTATAAATTCATGTACATTATTTATTTTGTTGTTGTTGTAAAACCATAAATACCTCAATAAAATGTTTATCAAAAAAAAACTTCTTGAGTGTTGTTGGAACTGCATTCATCCAGCCGTTATCAGCCTAAGCCTGAATGTTCTCCTGGTCTTGTTACATTCGGACATAGACTGCTTCAGTATCAGAGGGGACACGAATAGCGCAGAACTTCATGCAATGATCAGCGAACATGTCCACTCCTGACCTTATGGTAGAGGCAAGATAATTAATGAAGTTGCTGAAGATGGTTGGACCTAGGAAATTACCCTGAGGAACCCATGCAGTAATCTCCTGAGACTGAGATGATTGACCTCAACACCCATTTGGAATTCTGAATTCAGGAAGCAATAAAATTCACAGTGGTACAGTGAAGGGTTATCTTCTCAAATTTGAGCAAAGAAATGTAGTTATTGAACAGTATCATATTTATTCTGCATTGCTGTTCCGAACATTTTTGTGCTCAATGCTTATAGGGTGCAACTTATTACTAAATATTCCAGTCCCAATAGTTGTATCCCTTACGTTGTCAATAACAAAAGGGTATTTAAATAGTTTCTCATGACAAACATTTGAAAGGCAAAAGGAGGTTGTTGTGAAACTAAACACAACCTAAAACATCTTAAATAACTGATTTTTAATCAAAATGGCAGATTCCAAAATCTTTGGCAGTCAATCTAATGTGTACACTCGGGGCAGTGGCACCTGTTTTACAAATGGAATTTTCTGCCAAAAGTATTTACTATACCAGATCCTTTAGTGGAGTCTCTGCAAGTACTGTGCAGCACAGCTGAATAACTTGTAAATGCACCAACAGAAGAAACTGTTAATGTCATTAGGAGACTGCTGGAGAGTAATGTGGCCTGTCAAAGGCAGGCATGCCCTCCGTCTGCAGTAAGAGAAGCAAAGCTTCCGGTCCCAGTGCCTTGGCCAGACCTGGGGCACATGCGGCAAATGGCAGTGGAGGCCGGTCTGGAGTCACAAGCTGCAGCTTCCCTTTTCCATTTTATTTATTCAAGGGAAAGGGAGTACACATTAAATGATAGGATATTGAGAAGTGTAAAGGAACAGAGGGGTCTTGCAGTGTATGCCCACAGACGCAAATGGTAGCAGGACAGATTGATAAGGTTAAGAAAGTGTAAAATACTAGTTCAATCACAACTACAGTAGTGCATACAATTCTGATCACCACATTACAGGAAGGACACGATGCCACTAGAGAGATTACAGAGGAGATTTATGGGCCTATTGTCAAGACTGGAGAATTTTATGGGGAAAGTTCGATCGACTGGAATTGCTTTCTTTGCAACAGAGGAAGCTGAGGGGAAATTTAATTGAGGTGTATAAAATTATGAGGAGCCTGGATAAAGTGGATAGAAGAACCTGTTTCCTTGATGAAAGTTACCAGAGGGCATAAATTTAAAGTAATTGGTGGAAGGATTCGAAGGGGTTTAAAATAAATATTTTCACCCAATGAGGGATAGAGGCTCTCATTTAAAAGACAGTTGAAGTGTCATTTAGAGGGTTACAGACTAAGAACTGGAAAGTGGGATTAGGCTAATAACTCCTTTTTGGATAGTAGCAACATGAGTAATGTTCGGAACAGCAATGCAGAATAAATATGATACTATTCAATAACCACATTTCCTTGCTCAAATTTGAGAAGATAATCCTTCACTATACCACTGTGAACTTTATTGCTTCCTGAATTCAGAATTCCAAGTGGGTGTTGGAGGTCAATCATCTCAGTCCCAGGAGATTACTGCATGGGTTCCTCAGGGTAGTGTCCTAGGCCCAACCATCTTCAGCAACTTCAGCTTCTACCATAAAGGTATGTTTGCTGATCATTGCATGAAGTAGTAAAACATTTTTAAAAGTGTTTATTTATAACAAGGAAAAATATGAATATATAATGATAAGAATGGAACAATGGTCTGCTAATCTAACTATTTCCCAAACCCCATCCCTCCCTCTACCCAGACACACAAGTCAGACACACAGTGGAGGAGGTAAGAAGGGTTCAAAAATAACACGGATTAAGAGGTGTGAGAGATTTGAGGATCCTTGCTGCTGGGGTTAAGGCCTTTGTAGGTGGTGATCTCTTCAGAATGTGAGGTGTTGAACCTTAGGTTGGTTTGGACCTTCAAGCTGGACCACTCAGACTGGATTCTCAGGCTGTGGGATCCTGTCTAGGGACACACTTTAACTTGTGTAGAGCTGAGCCTTACCCATGGAAGGTGCACTTCAGATCTGCTCAAATTCTGATATGTGGTCAGCTTCAGCAGACTCACCAACAGCTTATCTCAGTTAAACAAAATATCAGAGCAACAGCTTTCTCTAGGCCTTCGAGTGGTGTAATAACTTTAATGGAAGAGGAATCCAGAAGGTACCCCTTCCTCAACTCTATCTTCAGGCTTTGAATACTCACTAACTGCTCTGTTTACCTTAAGGAAGTTCCAGCTAAGATTTGAGAGAGAATTCCTCGCTTCTGGGAGAGAGGTTCCAAAGGATTCTGTTTAGCTATACAGTTCCGATCAAAACTGAAACCAAACATAAAGTCACCCACCAGGGCATTCCAGAATGAAAAGCACCAATCCGCATCGAGGGTCATCTTAGGCCCGGAATTGCAATGGAGTTGATTGGTTGCTAGCCAAGTCTGTGAAGACACGTCAGCACATCCTGCTACTGTTTTTTTTAAATTAAAGGTGTAGGCTCCAGCAATGCTCAGGTGCAGGAATCATAACAGTCAAAAGAACAGGAATTAAAATGGAAACAAGAGTCCAACCAGTATTCCTTACACTATAATCCACAAGTTAAAGATATCATTGTCAGAAGATGAGAGAGACGCTTTCTCTAACTTACTGTAATTTTTTTAAAAGATCATCGATCCCAGGTTCAGTGGAGTCACCCTGGAGACAAATTTTAGGCTCCACATTGAACAGCTGGCAACAACATGCAGGTACATGGTACTTTTAACTAGAAGAATATCTTAACCCCTACACAGAGGCGTAAGCAAAAATGTGACTCAGCCAACGGAAAGTTTAAGAGGCATGAGTAAAAGATGTATCAAAAAAGTATGAGTTTTAAGATGGTCATAAACGTGGACAGGCAGAGAGATATTTGGAATAATTCTATAATGTGGGCCTCAGGTGGCTGAACATGCAGCTACCAACGATGGGGTGAGGGTAGGAGGAATGCAGAAGAAATCAGATTCAAAGGAGTTGGAGTATTGTAAGTCTCCAGAAAGCTACAAATAGAGAATGATGAGGATGCAATTCAAAGATGATAATTATAAATTTAAGGTAATGGGGAATTAGCAGCAAATGTGGGTCAGCAGGGACAAGGTGATGATTGAGCAGGAACTGAATGAGCAAAGGGGTATGAGACTAGCCTGAAGAATATTGGAATAGGTGACTCTGGAGGTAGCATTACCGTGCCTGAGCGTTTCAGCTGCAGATATGTTGGGGGGGAGGGCTGATGTAATGGGGGTGGAGAGGGGTGGGGAGTCTGAAGCTTGAATAGGACACTAAGTTCACGAACAGTCTGGTTTAGATTTGATCAGAGAGGAGGAATAGAATTGTTGGTATGGGTACAGCTTGAGGTGGATGCCAAAGACTTTGTCTTTGGTCTTCCCAATGTTTAATCAGAAGACGCTTTTCAAATGTCATTTTTTAACCACAATATTGAAAGGCTGGTGAAGTGACTACTGCCTTGTCTGCGTGCCCTATACAAGTGAATCCTTTCTGAAAATATTATTCTGCTGGATATTTAACTTACAAGAATAGCCCATACTTAGTTAAAATACAATGCTCAGTAATTTTGTCAAATTTTAATCCTAAAAATGCAAATTTAAAGATAAAACACTACCAATACGGCATCACATTGACCTGTGAGTATATTTACTGACTTTATTTCTTAACTATTATGTTTGTAAAGGTGCCATTATATCAATTAAAGAAATGTTGGATGTAGTTTAACAGTAAAAAGAAACAGTCCTGTTTTGGGTGCGTTTAGCAGGGTGTTTCTCGGTGCTTGCTGTGCCGAGAACGACCCTGCGATCAAACGGGACTCTGGTTTTCTTTTCTGGCCTCAGTGAGGAAAACCTCGCCGAGGCAACACTTACCTTCATTACTGACAAGCTCAGTGGCGTTATTTAAAAATGCCGCTCAAATGACTCAACCCCCCCCGCTCCACCGTAGTCTCTGATGCCACCCCCCCCCCCCCCCATGCCCCTTGAGCCTCCGTCACCCCACCTCATAAGGGCAGGGCATCTTCGGGGCCGATCCCCGGCTGGGCAACCTGCTACCCAGGCACCTTTGCACTGCTGGCAGTGGGAGTGTCAGGGTACCACACTGCCCAGAGCCCGACCATCTAGGGGCCTCCGATGGCCTAGGAGGCTCCCCCAGGTGCCGTTACGCCTAGTTGTGCTAAATGGTGCCACGACGATGCCTCCCAGCTGCGGGCGTCCAATTCCATACATATTTAAATGAGGTTAACTAGTCACTTAAATAAGCAAATCTGAATCCTGCCCAGTGAGGACAAAATCCAGATTGCGACGTCTCACAAGATCTCATTAGATCTCGCGAGGCGTCCTTAGCATCGCAAATCTCGTGAGATTTAACAAACTCGTCATGTCCCGAGACGGCCGTGATAAGACCATACCATCGCGCCCATTTTCATAAAACTAAATTTGTGTCTAAACAAGCAGCAATGCAGTTACTTTATACAAATCCTAAGAGGGAAGCTAAGCACTGTTGCTGGGATTCCTTCTAAATTTTAGGAGCACTTCTTTCTCAAGGTTAATGAATTCTCTCTCCTGCGGAAGTCTGCACCATTTTGACAGCTCAGCATTTGCGGCTTAGGATGTTAAGTGAAGTTGTTCAATTTTTTCACACTTAGAAACCTTGTAGAGTACAGTTTAGTTTCTGTTCCATATTGACCCGTTAATTACAAACTTTATGCTATTTGGAAAAATATGTCTTGCATATTATTTCAAAATAAATTCTCGGGAGTTTGTTCTTGTTTGTGGTTTCATTGAGCAGCAACATTTGGATTCTATTTAGACGTGCTAGTTATTTCTTTACTATGATGAACTGTTGTGGTTTACATCTGGATACAGGGATGCTTGTTTTCCTACATATTTGCCAGTGTACCCTTTTCTAGAAAGGTTTCAGTTTTTGGGATTATAAATGACAAATACTGACTAACAAGCTCTTCACTATAGAATGTAGCATGTGAGCAAGATGGGAAAAAATCTTCTATTGCTATGGGCATAAGGGATTGTTGTAGGTTCCACTTATGCTTCTTGTAATATTTAATCATCGGTATATCTTGGATTTAAAACGTGCAAATGTAGCTCTTGAGAAATTATTAAATATATTTATTACAGAGCTTTGACCAGTTCTAATGAGTATTTAAATGACCACAACTGAATAAATTATTCAAGTTTGCGATAACTAAATAAAATGTATTAACTTATATTTCAACCCATAAATGATATAAACTTATCTGCAAGCTTATTTTTTTAGAAGTTTTGAAAAAGTAATTTTTTAATTACTTTTTAATTACAGCAATTTCTAAACATGTATTTTGGTCTGTCAATTTCTGATTTTCTTTATTTTTCAATTTTCCCATCTCCAATCTGTTTTTACACGTCTAGTTCAGCATATCCAATCTCTCTTGCCTTTGCCTTACACACTACCAGATAACAAAAGAATGTATTTACATAGTGACCTAAACATACTCCAAATTCTCGCATTATAATTGACTGAATAATATGTGGGTCTTTTAGCTTCTTCTTCTTTCATATGGCATCTTACAGCTTTACAAGTCTAGATCCAAGTTGGAGTGTATGCTGCTTGGTGGATTGCCTTGAAACCTTAGGCTAAACTTTGGAGGCTGCATTCATTCACAATGTGGCAAACAGTTTGATTCTGTGATCAGAGTCATCTGCTAGGCTGCCCTTGAATTTATATTTGAAGAGGAAGTGTGATGTCCTTGCATAGAGAATGCAAATCCTGTTGAGTGTAGACCACTGTTCTTGAAGGAGGTTGAACCCTGGAGGCTCTACTGTTGGGGAATCACTCATTGGATCTTTGTTGTCAACACTGGTGTCAGCCCAGAGATTGTGCTATTTATTCTTTTTGTGAAAGCCTGCAAGGTGCAATTTTGCAGAGCTCCAGAAAGGTTTGTGTGATTTGAGTCGCATATTTGGTAGGTTCTGAAGATCTTCATGGTTTGGTTTTATGTGATCAAACTTTTCCAGCATTTTTGCTTTCCAGCACACACCAGGAGGTAGGATACCACACAGAACTGGGAGCCATCATAGCGGTATTGATTTCAGTCTGATACTAATTACCTGCATTGATGTCACGGACAGTGTCCAAGCATTCTAGTGGCTGCTCTCTGCCCAAACAGGGCTCCAGCATTCTGCTGAAGAGTGCACAAGAGTGAGGTGAGCAGTATGGACCAGATAATGTTTACATTGCTCTTGGTATTTTCTGTCATCCTTTAAGAAGTTCTGAGTGCATAAGACTGCGATATAGGGTGACACCAAGGTATTTGGGGTGTGCTGCGTTCTTAACTGATTTACCTCAAAATGAACTTGCAGTTTGCTGCTAGTTGGTTGATTCCTGAACAGTGACTCTGGTCTTAGTTGGATTTGGGTGGAGTTGCCAGTAGTTGTAATATTGTTCTGTCCTGTGACAAAATCCTGCTGAGATCCTCAAAGTTAGTTGCGTGGGCAGTAGGGACCAGACCATCTGCACAGGCAAACTTCCGAGAGGTGGTGTGAGGCATATCACACATAGATGTTTTAGAGGATTTGAGGTCAAAACGGAACCTGAGGAAGTATTATTCAAGGTCCTTGTGGAACTTGTTTGGTCACCAAGTGAAACTCTATATTACTGTAAATGTCACCAGAGTCCAGAGGACCATAGGTTGCTCTCCCCTTTGAGAGAGAGCTGACAGGTGGTGATTTAACCTGAAGGTCACCACACCTCAGGCGAGGGGCAATGGCATGGCCTTCAGGAGTAACCTCAGCTGGTAGGGGAATTGAAACGGCACTGTTGGTGTCGCTCCACTTCGCAAACCAACTGTCCAACCAACTGAGCAAAGTGACCCCAATTACTAGGGGTTGAAGAAAGGACACACATTGTAGCCTGGCACTGGAAAAGTCCAGAAGCTTTCAACATCAGACCATGTTGCCACACAGCATCATATGCTAATGAAAGGTCAATTAAAGCCACTTGGAAAAGTTTATTAAACAGTGCTATCTAAATGTAAGTTGTTGCTGTTATTGTTTATGATGAGTGCAATACCTATCTTGAGCATGTGTTGCTAACCAGTCCTAATGCAAGTACTTTGTCATCACTGGCAGAACGGCAGCACAGTGATTAGCACAGTTCCTTCACAGTTCCAGGGTCCCAGGTCCGATTTCCGGCTTGGGTCACCGTCTGTGCGGAGAATACACGTTCTCCCCGTGTCTGCGTAGGTTTCCTCCGGGTTCTCCGGGTTCCTCCCACAGTCCAAAGATGTGCAGGTTAGGTGGATTGGCCATGCTAAATTGCCCTTAGTGTCCAAAAAGTTTAGGTGGGGTTGGTGGGTTACGGGGATAGGATGGAGGCGTGGGCTTAAGTAGGGTGCTCTTTCCAAGGGCTGGTGCAGACTCGATGGGCCGAATGGCCTCCATCATCACTGTAAATTCGATGACTCTATGATGAATTCTATGATTCAATGATCAAGATTCCTACCAGGCTTGAAACAAATTTGCTCCTTAAGACGTTTGGGCTCCACCAGTGCAGAAAGCCAAGCCAAAAGCAAATGTTCAATAAGTTTGTAAGAGGTACATAGCAGAGCTATGGACCAATAACTAGCTGGGTCAGCAACAATTTATCTCAGCTTGAGGATGGTGATGACTTTAGCCTCTTTCCAGATTGATGGAATGTTACCAGTTGCATGGATGTTAATAAAGAAAGAAGCCAACTGGTCACATCCATGAGGTCCTAATGCTTCAGGAATTCACGATTCGTACCATCGATTCTTACTGCTTTCCTTGTTTTAGTGGTAGAAAGGCTTGTATCAGTACCAGCTCTGGTGTAGGGAGATAAAATTTGGGATGTGGGATGAGATGATAAAATGGTCTTGAAGAGTTCCTTCTGAACTTCATGAAAAGATTTTTTTACTTGATGTGATCTTAGAATTGAGGGGCTGCCTAGAAGCAACAGCGTTCATTGATAATTTGGAAGGTTGATACTGATCAGGTAAAGCAGATCTGAGGATTCTGCACAGATTGCAAGCCTTTCTAATTCAATGAGTGAAATTGAGCCTCCTCCACAGTCTCTGTTCGCCTTTGTCGTCTGGCCATATCCAGAGATTCCATGAATTCAGTGGCAACACCTGGATCCCAGAAGCTTCATACTGTTTCAACAGTTTCAGGTAGCAAACAAGGTGTGTAGCATTTACAAAAAACACGTGGAATGTGTTTTTGGTTGCATCTTCCATAATCTTACAGAATTTACTTTGGCTCGTAGGGACAGGATCAAGGACAGTGATCAGGGGAGGAATTCTCCGCAATCGGCGCGATGTCCGCCGACCGGCACCAAAAACGGCGAGAATCAGTCCGGCATCGCGCCGCCCCAAAGGTGCGGAATCCTCCGCATCTTGAGTGGCCGAGCCCTCACCTTGAGGGGCTAGGCCCGCTCCGGACTGATTTCCGCCCCGCCAGCTGGCGGGAAAGGCCTTTGGTGCCCCGCCAGCTGGCGCAAAACTGACTTTGCCGGGCGGCGCATGCGCGGGAGCGTCAGCGGCCGCTCACGGCATTCCCGCGCATGCGCAGTGGAGGGAGTCTCTTCCACCTCCGCCATGGTGGAGACCATGGCGAAGGCGGAAGGAAAAGAGTGCCCCCACGGCACAGGCCCGCCCGCGGATCGGTGGGCCCCGATCGCGGGCCAAGCCACCGTGGGGGCACCCCCCGGGGCCAGATCGCCCCGCGCCCCCCCCAGGACCCTGGAGCCTGCCTGCGCCGCCTTGTCCCGCCGGTAAGAGAGGTGGTTTAATCCACGCCGGCGGGACAGGCATTCCAGCAGCGGGACTTCGGACCATGGGGGCCGGAGAATCGCCGGGGGAGGCGGGCCGCCAATCGGCGCGGCGCGATTCCCGCCCCCGCCGAATATCCGGTGCCGGAGAATTCGGCAACCGGTGGGGGCGGGATTCACGTCAGCCCCCGGCGATTCTCCGACCCGGCTCCGACCCAGCGGGGGGTCGGAGAATCCCGCCCCTGCTTCTCAAATTCTATTTTGAATTTATCCCATCTGGATTTACAGAGGTTTCAGCAGGGCTTGTTTTAGGGTTTCTCTTGCCTGGGCCTTGCCCCACTTGACTTTATCAATCCCCTCCAGCCATCTGCCTCTCAATCATCCATCACTCCCCTCACACCAGGATATTCTTTATTCCCTGTTCCCGCAACTAAACAATTACTGACCATTCTTTTAAACGTTATGCCAATTCCCTGTCTTGCCACCTACCTTTTTTCAAAACCATTCTTCTAAAAACTCTTCTTCTTCATTGTGCTTTGTCCTTTATGTTAAATATCCCGTTTCTTTCGTCCCCCAAAGCACTTTAAGTGTTTTTTGTTGACACCTACACTATAGAAAGCAAAATCAGTGATAACTGAAAACATTTTGAAGTTGGCTTCCCTTTATTTTGATTAGAGATGAGCAAGTTGCTGACACCCACAAGAATGCCAACACTCTAACTGATTAACAGTCTCTCATAGAGTCATAGTCATAGAGTTTTACGAATCAGAAAGAGGCCCTTTGGCCCATCGTGTCTGTTCTGGCCATCAAACACCTATTTATTCTAATCACATTTTCCAACACTTGGGGCGCGATTCTCCCAGCCCCCCGCCAGGCCAGAGAATTGGCGCAACCGCGCCACGCCGCCCCGACGCCGGCGCGCGAATCTCCAAGGTGCGGAGAATCGGCGCCATTTGCGCGGCGCGTTTGGCGTGGCACCGGTCACGGGCCGCTGTATGCAGCGGGGCCGCAGATTCTCCGGCCTGGATGGGCTGAGCGGCCGCGCGGAAAAAGCAGAGTCTCGCCGGCACCGTCCACACCTGGTCGCTGCCGGCGGGAACTCTGTGCGAAGGGTCGGGGGGGGCGGCCTGTGGGGGAGGGGAGGGGGGCGCCGTCCCCGGGGGGGCCTCCGATGGGGATTGGCCCGCGATCGGGGCCCACCGATCGGCGGGCCAGCCTCTTCCCCCCCCCCCCACCCCCCCCCCCCGGGCCTACTTTGTTGCGCGTCCGGCCCCTGAACCCCCGCGCCATGTTGCGTCGGGGCCGAAGCGTTCAGTCAGGCCTCTGTGTATTTGCGGGTTGGCGCATTGCCACTGCGCTTGCGCGGGTTGGTGCCGCCCCCCAGTGCGCACCAGGAAGTGAGGCTGGAGCAGCATGAACCGCGATCGGAGAATCATGCCCAAGGTCTGTGGCCTTGTTTCTGTAAGAAAACGAGCAGTCTAACCTAAAACAAAGGGTACCTGCAAAATAACTCTCCATAGCAACATGGCCTACCTGGGAAGTTCCAGGTAGAAATTTCAACCAATTTCTTCCAAATTTAAACCATTCCTTTGATCTTAAAAGTATATGGATACATTAAGATAGTCCCTTGTTTACTCATTGCTCTCTAACCTTGCTTTTTTTCTGGAACCCACATGATTAATTAAAAGTCTTATGGAGACAGGTGTATACATCCAGCAAGACTCGGAAAGAGGCCACACAATTTTTACTGTGTTCTGGCTTCCAAAATCTAACCTTATTAAATAAACAAAGGCTACACTTTGAATTATCATTACTTTAGGCTTTGTTTATCCTTCTCATCAGGGGATTTCATTTATCTGGTAGTTAAAAATGTCATTCTCCAAAGTAAACTTTATACTCCTAAAACATATAAATTATGTCTTTCCACAACAATTGACCTCAAGGTAACACTATTATTATAATTCAGACCTACCATAACTATAATTGTTCGATAATTGCAGCCTCTGTTTTACATTAAAAATTCTATTAAAATGTGAAGAAAATCATGAACCAAACAGCTCTGTAACTTATATAATGCACACTGTCAACTGAATAACATATGATCATGTTTATTGCAGCAATGGTTTTGCTTACAGGTCTGCTGGCATGATTCTGCCAGTTCAGAATATTCTCAAACATTTTATTTAACAAAATCCTTCCATTGTTATTAAACTTTGTACACAATAGAAATGGAAAGATGATTGCCTTTTAGGAAATAAATAGGATTAAGTAAATGAAATACTAAATAAAAATACTTATTGGGAACAATGATTTGCTTCAGTTAGGTTTCATTCAAAATGCAATAAAACACAATTATTTTTGGAAGGAAATCAAACTGGACTAGTTCCAAATCGTAGCAAAATTTGTTGATGCGATTATAGGCCAACCATGTTGCTGAGCTAAAATGTTATAAAGCTTTCCAATATGTGATTTAATAGGCAAGGCACAATAGAAGAACTTGTCAATTATACAAATTGCAAAGCTTAATTTTCACTCCTCCAGAAGTCAGAATTCTTTACAATTGAAGCTGAAGCTTATTTTTGTTCAACAGAAATTCAATTTATGCTGCTTTGAAAATAGTTAGATGTATTACTGTAACGGGCGAATAAAACTTCAGGACATCAAATTTGTGAGTGGAACACTTTTAAAAGATGGGTTTTTATCTGTAAACCTTCTTGAATGCCATATGTTATGCATGAGTCAAACTAACATTCTTAAGAGTTCAGAGTGGGGTGCTTTGTTATGCCTGTACTTTTATTTTAATACCCTAAAACATACTGCTTTTTTACAATCCCTGAGCTACAACCAGTCAAAATAATAACAACCGCACCAACTGCACACCATTCTACCTCTTTATTTCCCTCACAAGTACTGGGCTGTTAAAAGGTTTTACAGATGCCATGGGGTAAAACTGATGAATTATTCCAGGACTTTAATTGCTGTAGGAGTAAATGTTATATTGCAACTGTAATCAATCTCAGTCCCAGATGCACATTCATGTACACACCCACACACAATACTAGTTAGTGCTGCCAGATTCTCCCTACTGCCTATTGCGAGATAAACATTGGGCTAAATCACTGAGAAAAGTACTGAAGGAATCTGCCACTTCCTCATCCTCTCAGGAGACCCAGTAAAAGTAGAATGAATGAAGATGAATGGATTTAACTGTTGGGTTTGGCAAAGGGCAGGTGTAAGGGTCTGGCAAAATGGAAAGATTAAGAGCAATGTAAATAAATGGGTTGGTCTTGAGTAAGGCACATATATGCTCTCTATACTGTGTTGAGCATGTTATTGATATAATCACCTATTAACTAATAATTTAAAATGGTGAGAACATTCTGATACTTGAACTTTGCTTCATTTATATTACACAAGGTGTGGCTTCATAATAAATTTAATGGACAATTTAATATAGCATAGATAAAGAAAAGGGTTAATGTCACTAAATTAGATTATACAGTTCAGTTTTAATCATTAATTTATATGCATGTATATATACTGTGAAAATCAGTACAAATTTAGCTATACATTTAAAGCAAATATTATAGAAGTATAATGTCATGACCTGTTTATCGAAACTTATTATAATATGATTCTTCGGATGCTAGTTGCTGCACTTCTCCTACTTGATACAAATCCCAAAACCTCCAGAATATTTCAAGATCAGAACAACAGTGAGTAAATGGGACAGGTACAATTCATTCTCACCTATAGGCAGGTGGTACTGCTGGGAGTAACTAAGTTTCATAATTCAACTCTTCCATTTCAGGATAGATGGAATTTACATATTGCTGTTTATATATATATTTTTTTTAAAAAATATTTTATTGAAAATTTTTGGTCAACCATCACAGTACATTGTGTATCCTTTACACAATAATATAACAGTATAAATAACAATGACCTGTTTTATAAACAAAGAATAAATAATATATAACAAAAACGAAAACTAAAACTAAATGGCAACTGCCTTGTCTCAGATAAATACTCTCCAAAAATATGATTTAACAGTCCAATATACAATTGTCTATAGCAACGACCTATACATATTATACATATACATTAACAACCCTGAGAGTCCTTCTGGTTCCTCCCCCCCCCCCCCCCCCCCCCCTGGGCTGCTGCTGCTGCCTTCTTCTTTTCCATTCCCTCTATCTTTCTGTGAGGTATTCGACGAACGGTTGCCACCGCCTGGTGAACCCTTGAGCCGATCCCCTTAGGACGAACTTAATCCGTTCCAGCTTTATAAACCCTGCCATGTCATTTATCCAGGTCTCCACCCCCGGGGGCTTGGCTTCCTTCCACATCAACAGTATCCTGCGCCGGGCTACTAGGGACGCAAAGGCCAAAACATCGGCCTCTCTCGCCTCCTGCACTCCCGGCTCTTGTGCAACCCCAAATATAGCCAACCCCCAGCTTGGTTCGACCTGGACCCCCACTACTTTCGAAAGCACCTTTGTCACCCCCACCCAGAACCCCTGTAGTGCCGGACATGACCAGAACATGTGGGTGTGATTCGCTGGGCTTCTCCAGCATCTCGCACACCTATCCTCTACCCCAAAAAATTTACTGAGCCGTGCTCCAGGCATATGCGCCCTGTGTAACACCTTAAATTGAATCAGGCTTAGCCTGGCACACGAGGACAATGAGTTTACCCTACTTAGGGCATCCGCCCACAGCCCCTCCTCAATCTCCTCCCCCAGCTCTTCTTCCCATTTCCCTTTCAGCTCATCTACCATAATCTCCCCCTCGTCCCTCATTTCCCTATATATATCTGACACCTTACCATCCCCCACCCATGTCTTTGAGATCACTCTGTCCTGCACCTCATGCATCGGGAGCTGCGGGAATTCCCTCACCTGTTGTCTCGCAAAAGCCCTCAGTTGCATATACCGGAATGCATTCCCTTGGGGCAACCCATATTTCTCGGTCAGCGCTCCCAGACTCGCAAACTTCCCATCCACAAACAGATCTTTCAGTTGCATTACTCCTGCTCTTTGCCATATTCCAAATCCCCCATCCATTCTCCCCGGGGCAAACCTTTGGTTATTTCTTATCGGGGACCCCACCAGGGCTCCCGTCTTTCCCCTATGCCGTCTCCACTCGCTGTTTATATTTTAATATTTAAATAGTTCATGACATTTACAGGCCACTACAAAATATGCCCAGACATAATTTGTTCTGTTATAGATACAGTATGAACCTATAGAAAAGAGTTTTCAGTCAATAAGCATAAAACGTTGCTCTTATAGCGTCCATATTTTTGGCGCAAGGGCTTTGTTTTGGTTGCAAGGTGACGTTCATGTTGTGCACGAACATCCTGCACATCCTGCACTGAATGGTCTTTTGGTGAAGCCATTAGCATGGGCATTAGGAGTGTGCACCAGAATTATGCAGCATAGGCAGATGGTGATGTCAGTTGTCATGATAGTCCGGTAAACATCATAGCACATACATACATACATACTGATGGACAGATCAATGGACCAATCAACACACACAACACGACAGCCAATCACAGACAAGAGCATACACAGTACAAAACAGGGAACACGACACTTCCTGGGCACTCGAGCAGGAGACGGCTCAGGGCACAGAGCTCATTACAAGCCACTCAGACATCCACCATGTGCTGAGTGTCACTACATGATAGAATTAGGAATAGGTCCACAGAATCAAGGGTCATGATCGAATCTCAGTAAACAGTTTACCAGTGTAAATAGATGTTTGAAATAAAACTGCGTTGTACCATTCACAACCGTGTTGGTTCGTCTGTGTAGCAGAGTACCCAACACTTCATAGTACCAGGTGTAACTTTGGTACCTACCTACAAATCCTCCGGAATCTGCCATCCTGCGCCATGGACACCGTCAACACACCGCAGCCGCTGCAAGTCGCTGGAAACCTCGGCGTTAATTGGAAGCTGTTCAAACAGCGCTTCCAGCTCTTTCTGGAAGCCAACGAAAAGGAAAGCGTCTCGGACACCAGAAAGATCGCCACCCTCCTCACCACAGCAGGTCAACACGCCATCCATGTCTACAACTCCCTGGTGTTCGCGGAAGGCGAGGACAAGACCAAATACAAGACTGTCCTTCTCAAGCTTGACCAACACTTCAACGTCGAGGTCAACGAGAGCTTCGAGAGGTATCTCTTCCAGCAGTGCCTGCAAGGTAAGGATGAGCCCTTTCAGTCATTCCTTACGCATCTCCGCATCCTCGCGCAGTCCTGCGGTTACGACACCACCTCCGATTCCATGATTTGGGACCAGATCGTTTTTGGGGTCACCTCGGGCACCCTACGCCAGCAGCTCTTAAAAATAAAAGGCCTCACTTTAGCCTCCGCAATCGAAGCCTGTGTCCGGCACGAAAACACGACTAGCCGCTATACCCAATTTCAGGCGGCCGAATTGGCGCGGCAGGGGTCCTACGCGGCCGGATCGGCGAGGCAGGCACCCTACGAGGCCGAACGGGTCCAGGCGATCGAGTTCCTCCAGGCCCCCGGCCCGGACGAGGGCGGCCATTTCGCGCGCTTTTCGAGGCCTCCCGTGCTTGTGCGCGCCAAAAACTACGGCAACACTGAGGGACGTGATGTGCAGGCACGCTCGATGCAAGACCGAACTGCGCATGCGCAGTGGCGCAACGAACGCCATGACGTAACGACGTGCGGCAACTGTGGAGCCGCACATTTAAAGCGGCAATGTCCTGCAAAAACCCGACAATGCCTCCGCTGTGGCAAGGTGGGCCACTACGCTCCTTGCTGTCGAGCAGCTCAACCTGTCAATGTTCCCCAACTCCGACAACCTCGCAGGGACATGCGGACCATTCAGCCTCCTTATTACGAGTCGTGCACAGACGATATCCAGACCAGTGACACAGACGACCGGGTGATGAATGGTGTGCCACCCTAATAGTCAACCGATCACCAATAACATTCCGTCTGGACACTGGCGCCTCCGCCAACCTCATAGCATGGTCAGCCTTCTACGCCATGAAGGTCAGACCACCAATTCGGCCGTCTCGTTGCAGGATGGTTGACTACAACGGGAACGTTATCCCGGCTATGGGATCCTGCCAGCTCCAGGTGACACACAACACACACACGGCCACACTCTCATTCGAGATAGTCGGATCATCGAAGGACTCCCTGCTAGGCGCACAGGCATGCAAGGCTCTCCACCTCGTGCAACGAGTTCACTCTCTCTCTCCAGACGCCACATCTAACTTTCCGGATGCAGAGTTCAGTGCACAGTTCCAATCGCTCCTCGCCCACAACCAGGAGGCATTCGAGGGCATGGGAACACTGCCCTACACCTACAGAATTCGGCTCAAACCGGACGCCACCCCGGTCATTCACGCACCTCGCAGGGTCCCAGCGCCACTCAAAGACCGCCTCAAGCAGCAGCTGCAGGATCTCCAGGACCAGGGTTGTGAATCTATGGAGGGTTGTGAATCTATGGAATTCCTTGCCCAGTGAAGCAGTAGAGGCTCCTTCATTCAATTTTTAAAGATAAAGATAGATAGTTTTTTGAAGAATAAAGGGATTAAGGGTTATGGTGTTCGGGCCGGAAAGTGGAGCTGAGTCCACAAAAGATCAGCCATGATCTCATTAAATGGTGGAGCAGGCTCGAGGGGCCAGATGGCCTACTCCTGCTCCTAGTTCTTATGTTCTTATGTTCTAAGGGGTCCTATCCAGGGTCACGGAGCCCACACCATGGGTCAGCTCCATGGTGTGTGTTAAGAAGCCCTCCGACGAGCTCCGGATCTGCATTGATCCAAAAGACCTCAACAACAACATAATGAGGGAACACTACCCCATACCCAAACGGGAAGAAATCACGAGCGAAATGGCCCGGGATAAAATCTTCACGGGACTGGATGCCTCGAAGGGTTTTTGGCAGATCCAGCTGGATCTGCCCAGCCGAAAGCTGTGCACCTTCAACACCCCTTTCGGCAGGTTCTGCTACAACCGGATGCCATTTGGCATCATCCCGGCATCCGAGGTCTTTCATAGGATCATGGAGCAGATGATGGAAGGCAGATGATGGAAGGCATCGAAGGGGTGCGCGTCTACGTGGACGACGTCATCATCTGGTCCCCCACACCACAGGAGCACATCTATCATCTCCAGCGCGTCTTTGCGCGCATACGCAAAAACGGCCTGTGTCTCAACCGAACCAAGTGTTCTTTCGGCCAAACCGAGCTGAAGTTCCTGGGGGACCACATTTCCCGGTCAGGGGCCCGTCCGGATGCAGACAAGGTGAGCGCCATTACAGCCATGCCGCAGCCAGCAGACATGAAAGCAGTGCTACGCTTCCTAGGCATGGTCAACTTCCTGGGGAAGTTCATTCCCAACCTTGCCTCCCACACGACAGCACTGCACCACCTCGTCAAGAAGTCCACGGAGTTCCAGTGGCTACACACACACCAGCAGGAATGGGAGGAGCTCAAACTTAGGCTCACCACAGCACCAGTATTGGCATTTTTCGACACATCTCGTGCCACTAAAATCTCGACTGATGCCAGCCAGTCCGCCATTGGGGCGCTGCTCCTACAGCGGGATGACACTGCGTCATGGGCCCCGGTCGCCTATGCCTCGTGGGCCATGACCCCCACAGAACAGCGCTACGCGCAGATCGAAAAGGAGTGCCTGGGCTTGCTAACCGGGTTGGACAAGTTCCATGACTATGTGTATGGTCTCGCCCGGTTTACCGTTGAGACTGACCACCGCCCCCTGGTCAGCATCATAAATAAGGACCTGAATGAGATGACCCCTCGCCTCCAACGCATCCTACTTAAACTTAGGAGGTATGACTTCCAACTGGTCTACACCCCGGGTAAGGACCTTATCATTGCGGATGCCCTGTCTAGAGCAGTGAGCACACCGCCAGATTCCGAGGGCTTCGCCTGTCAGGTCAAGGCGCAGGTGGCTTTCACATTGGCAAATCTGCCAGCTGACGACTCCAGTCTGGCCCGTATTCGCCGAGAGACTGCGGCTGACCCCCTTCTACAACGTGTGATGTGCCACATGACGGGAGGGTGGCTCAAAGGGCAGTGCCCGCAGTTCTACAATGTCCAAGACGACTTGGCCGTCATTGATGGTGTCCTTCTGAAGCTGGACCGGATTGTGATTCCGCACAGCATGCACAAGCTGGTCCTCGACCAACTACACGAAGGCCACCTGGGCATCGAGAAGTGCAGACGGAGGGCCCGAGAGGCGGTACACTGGCCGGGCATCAGTGATGACATTGCCAATATGGTGCTCAACTGCCCCACCTGCCAAAGGTTTCAACCGGCGCAACCTCCTGAGACGCTTCTGCCCCATGAGCTGGTGACGTCCCCCTGGGCGAAGGTGGGTGTGGACCTCTTTCACGCGCTCGGCAGGGTCTATGTCATCGTCATTGACTACTTTTCCAACATAGCATTGGTCAATTGCTAACAAAAATGCCATTCCTAATCTTGCACTTTCAGAAAAAACTAGCACGATTGTTGCAAAACAATTGCCTGAATTAAGGCTCTTCTAGTGCACATTCTTGCAACTTTCCCGCAAGTAAAAACTACTTTGAACAAGAATTTTGAAGAGTTACATACAATGCAGTGTCCAATATAAAAGAATATTTCAAGGAATTAACTCTCCATGTATTGTATATCTGGAGGCCCTGCTTAAGGGAATAAATAGGTTTACAACTATATGAGCTAGCAATTTTGTGATGTCAAACTCAATTTCACCTTAATATGTACAAGATGCCAATGATTTTAAAGACATGTTATGATCATACTATTACAACTTGCATTTCCATTTAAATACACTGGTGGCCTTTCTCGCATTTTGTTTCTTTTGTGGTGAAACACCAGATACGACTGACCTGCAGCAAGAGCAGGGAGAAAGGATGGCGTAGGTGTCAGCTTGACCAGAGGGCAAAATTACACACTACTTCTGCTGTAAAGGGATTACATGAGCACTTGATGGGGCAACGTACAGTAAAAGGCTGATTGGATGCACAATGAAATGCTTGGTGGATCGGCAGGCCTGCCAGAAAGTCTGCAATTACTGTCAAAGTGCGTGGAGAAGTCCAGCACCAACCTTACACAGGGTTTCACAGAACTTGGAGCCCCTCCTTTTCAGTAGAAGTAGTGGTCAACTCCATGACAATAGTTGCAGTCTCAAACGTGATGCAGAGTATGATAGCCAATGTCTCAGCTTCCATTGCAACAAGAAACCGCTCAATACTTGGGATTGTCCGCGCTCGATTAGGTTGGGCATGTTCGACGACGTGATTGGAAAATCTTGCGAGAAGGCCCTGGTCACATTTCTTGGTGACCTAAAAGCAGGATGCATTTTTACCCTTCCCCCGACAATGGCAGGCCCCATTTCCCACCATCGAACATCAGGAACTTATTTTAATACTCTTGTATTGCATTATTGTAGCCCCACACCAAAATCATCCTCCCATGTCAAATTTGAATCACGTTGGTGTGACTTCAGAATGATGTAATTTATAAATGCCTTTAAAAGGTGTGCACCTGGTGAACTGAACTTCAAACTCTAAAGCAGCTTCTTCCCAGTTAACTTTCAGTGTGGTTCGGAACAAAGACTTCAGCGTGGGACTGGGGGAGGGGGTGGTGTCAGGGAGAGGGCAGGGCAGCATGTGGAGCCTCGGGGCAAGTGCTCCCACTTCCTCCTCATCCCACTTCCTTCTCACCCCACTTCCTCCTCATCCCACTTCCTCCTCACCCCACTTCCTCCTCACCCCACTTCCTCCTCATCCCACTTCCTCCTCACAAAATTAGCAACTTCTCAGATTCAATCTGAGAATCAGGGCAGCATGGTAGCATAGTGGTTAGTACAATTGCTTCACAGCTCCACGGTCTCAGGTTCAATTCCCGGCTTGGGTCACTGTCTGTGCGGAGTCCGCACGTTCTCCCAGTGTGTGCGTGGGTTTCCTCCGTGTGGTAGTATGTATTGGGGGTCATGTGGGACTGGAAGCCCTAATGTCATTGGCTGACAGATCCCGGGTCCTGGTTGGCCGTTGACCTCATACTCCGCCCTGAAGGCGAAGTATAAGAAGCCGGTGCCTTCCCCCGCATGCCAGTTTACTATCGGGCTGCTGGGGAACAGACACGCTTAATAAAGCCTCATCGACTTCACTCTATTTGTCTCATGGAGTCTTTGTGCGCCACAATTTATTAAGCGTGTCTAAAAAGGACTATGGAGCTCAGGATCATTCCAGAATGCCTGAGGATCAGCCCCCACGCAGTGAATGCGGCAGCAGCCTTCAAACACTGGCAGACTTGCTTTGAGGCCTACATCACATCGACCACAGGCCGAGTCTCAGACGAACAAAAACTGCAGGTCCTGCACTCGAGGGTGAGCACGGAGATTTTCACCCTCATTGAAGACACCCGCGATTTCCAGACGGCCTTCACAGCACTGAGAAGTCTCTACGTTCGCCCAGTTAACCAAATCTACGCTCGCTACCAGCTCGCGACGAGACGGCAAGCTCCCGAAGAATCGATGGACGAGTTCTACGCCGCGCTGCTGATTTTGGGACGAGCCTGCAGCTGCCCGTCGGTGAACGCAAACGAACACACGGACATGTTAATGCGCGATGCTTTTGTTGCAGGTATACAATCCTCCCAAATCCGCCAAAGACTTCTAGAAAAAGAGTCACTAGGACTCTCAGAGGCACGGGCCCTGGCAGCCTCGCTGGACGTAGCCACGCGTAATACCCGCGCCTACGGCCCCGACCGCGCGGCAGGCCATTGGGCCCCGTACGTACCCGCCGCGGCCCCGGGAGAACTGGGAGCCCTGCACGCCGCCTACGCTCCCCAACCCCCCTCCCCCCAGCCCATGTACGACCCGCCGCCGGCACTCCCGATTTGGGTGCCGGCCAACACTCTCCACGGAGAGGAAGGGGTTTTTCGTATCCCGAACGCCACCCTCATCCCCGTCCCGCGCCCCACGCCTGACCCGCCAGCGCCGCCGACCTGGGCCCTCGCCCCCGTCCCGCGCCCCACGCCTGACCCGCCGGCGCTGCCGACCTGGGCCCTCACCCCCGTCCCGCGCCCCACGCCTGACCCGCCGGCGCCGCCGACCTGGGCCCTCACCCCCGTCCCGCGCCCCACGCCTGACCCGCCGACCTGGGCCCTCGCCCCCGTCCCGCGCCCCACGCCTGACCCGCCAGCGCCGCCGACCTGGGCCCTCGCCCCCGTCCCGCGCCCCACGCCTGACCCGCCGACCTGGGCCCTCGCCCCCGTCCCGCGTCCCACGCCTGACCCGCCAGCGCCGCCGACCTGGGCCCTCGCCCCCGTCCCGCGCCCCACGCCTGACCCGCCAGCGCCGCCGACCTGGGCCCTCACCCCCGTCCCGCGCCCCACGCCTGACCCGCCGGCAATACAACTTACCTGGACCCCGATCTCCGTCCCCGGCGAGGGACCTCCTCACGGTCCCAGCGCTCGCAGTACTGACCTGCCGGCCTTGGCCCCGAACACCGCGGTCCCCAGCGAGGGAGCTCCGCGCGGTCCTAGCGCCCGCGGCCCTGACGCTCGCAGCCAAGGAACTCCGCGCGGTCCTAGCGCCCGCGGCCTTGGAACTCCGCGCGGTCCTAGCGCCCCCCAGACCCCCCAGCACTCAATGTGCGACCCGCAGACGCCGCCATTTTGGGTCCCGACCACCACGAGGGGAGGAGGGGCCCCGCCATCTTGGACCGCCCCCGACCTGTACGACGCATGGGGGCGGCCATTTTGTCCACCCCCGACGCCACCTTGTGACCCCTCAGCCACGTGCGATGTATGGGGGCGGCCATTTTATCCATCCCCGACGCCATCTTGGACGGCAACAATGGACCCCACCCCACGACTACAACCACGGCTCGCTTCGGTTACACTCGATCAGGCTCGGCCCCGGAGTCTCCAGACGACGACGACAACGGTCCTAATTAACGGCCACGAGACGCCATGCCTAGTCGACTCCGGGAGCACGGAAAGTTTTATACATCCCGACACGGTAAGACGCTGTTCCTTAACTACCTACCCCAGCGCACAAAAGATTTGCCTAGCTGCAGGATCCCACTCCGTACAGATCCAGGGATTCTGCATAGTTACCCTAACGGTACAGGGGAGGGAATTCAAAAACTACAAACTTAACGTCCTTCCCCAACTCTGTGCCCCCACCTTGCTGGGCTTAGATTTTCAATGTAACCTACAGAGCCTTACGTTTAAATTCGGCGGCCCCATACCCCCACTCACTATCTGTGGCCTCGCCACCCTCAAGGTGCAACCCCCGTCCTTGTTTGCGAACCTCACCCCGGATTGCAAACCCGTCGCCACTAGGAGCAGACGGTACAGCGCCCAGGACCGGACCTTCATTCGCTCCGAAGTCCAGCGGCTACTAAAGGAGGGCATAATCCAGGCCAGCAATAGTCCCTGGAGAGCGCAGGTGGTAGTAGTGAAGACAGGGGAGAAACAAAGGATGGTCATTGACTATAGCCAGACCATCAACAGGTACACACAACTAGACGCGTACCCTCTCCCCCGCATATCCGACATGGTCAATCGGATTGCCCAGTATAAAGTCTTCTCCACCGTGGACCTCAAGTCCGCCTACCATCAGCTCCCCATCCGCCCAAGTGACCGCAAGTACACAGCCTTCGAGGCAGACGGGCGATTATACCACTTCCTAAGGGTCCCTTTTGGCGTCACAAACGGCGTCTCGGTCTTCCAACGGGAAATGGACCGAATGGTTGATCAACATGGGTTACGGGCCACGTTCCCGTACCTCGACAATGTAACCATCTGCGGCCACGATCAGCAGGACCACGACGCCAACCTCCAAAAATTCCTCCAGACTGCCAAAGCCTTGAACCTCACGTACAACGAGGACAAGTGCGTTTTTAGCACCGATCGGCTAGCCATTCTGGGCTACATAGTGCGCAATGGGATAATAGGCCCCGACCCCGAACGTATGCGCGCACTCATGGAATTTCCCCTCCCGCACTGCCCAAAAGCCCTGAAACGCTGCCTGGGGTTCTTTTCATACTACGCCCAGTGGGTCCCCCAGTACGCAGGCAAGGCCCGCCCCCTAATACAGACCACGACTTTCCCGCTGTCGACAGAGGCTTGCCAGGCTTTCAGCCGCATCAAAGCGGACATCGCAAAGGCCACGATGCACGCCATCGACGAGTCCCTCCCCTTCCAGGTCGAGAGCGACGCCTCTGACGTAGCTCTCGCGGCTACCCTTAACCAAGCGGGCAGACCCGTGGCCTTCTTCTCCCGAACCCTCCACGCCTCAGAAATCCGCCACTCCTCAGTGGAAAAGGAAGCCCAAGCCATAGTGGAGGCTGTGCGACATTGGAGGCATTACCTGGCCGGCAGGAGATTCACTCTCCTCACTGACCAACGGTCGGTAGCCTTCATGTTCGATAATGCACAGCGGGGCAAGATCAAGAACGACAAGATCTTGCGGTGGAGGATCGAAATCTCCACCTTCAACTATGAGATCTTGTACCGGCCCGGAAAGCTGAACGAGCCGTCTGATGCCCTATCCCGCGGGACATGTGCCAACGCACAAATTGACCGCCTCCAAGCCCTCCACGAGGACCTCTGCCACCCGGGGGTCACTCGGTTTTACCACTTCATCAAGTCCCGCAATCTCCCATACTCCTTAGAGGAGGTCCGTACAGTCACAAGAGACTGCCACATCTGCGCAGAATGCAAACCGCATTTTTTCAGGCCAGATGGAGCGCACCTGATTAAGGCTTCCCGTCCCTTTGAACGCCTCAGTCTCGATTTCAAAGGGCCTCTCCCCTCCACCGACCGCAACGCGTATTTCCTTAATGTAGTGGACGAATACTCCCGCTTCCCTTTTGCCATTGCCTGCTCCGACATGACCGCGGCCACAGTCATTAAAGCCCTGAACAGCATATTCACACTGTTCGGTTACCCCGCATACGTCCACAGCGACAGGGGGTCCTCTTTCATGAGCGACGAGCTGCGCCAGTTCCTGCTCAGCAAGGGTATAGCTTCAAGCAGGACGACCAGCTACAACCCCCGGGGGAACGGGCAAGTAGAAAGGGAGAACGGCACGGTCTGGAAGGCCGTCCTACTGGCCCTACGGTCCAGGGATCTCCCAGTTTCACGGTGGCAGGAGGTCCTCCCGGACGCTCTCCATTCCATCCGGTCGTTATTATGTACGAGCACTAATCAAACGCCCCACGAGCGTCTCCTTGTCTTCCCTAGGAGGTCCTCCTCTGGAACGTCGCTGCCGACCTGGCTGGCGGCCCCAGGACCCATCCTGCTCCGAAAGCACGTGCGGGCACATAAGGCGGACCCGTTGGTCGAAAGGGTTCACCTCCTCCACACAAACCCCCAGTACGCCTACGTGGAGTACCCCGACGGCCGACAGGACACGGTCTCCCTGCGGGATCTGGCGCCCGCCGGCACCACGCACCCCCCCCCGGCACCATCAACCCAACCGCCCCCCTTCCTGCCACCGCCGCACCCCGCGACCGCCCCCTTCCCAGGAGGATCAGTCCCCCTCCCCTTTGCACCGACAGCTGAAACCGTGCGGCTCCCGGAGGCGACAACGCTGGTACAAGCACTACCACCACCGCCGGGGCCGAGGCGATCGACACGGACGACCAGACCGCCCGACCGACTCGTGGCGTCGATGTAAAACGAAGATGGACTGTCCAATGAACATTTTGTTTTTCCTATATCCTCTGTAAATAGTTGTAACAGGACTATACTGTCCAATACGGTACTACCATGTAACTGTTCTCTCCTCCCAGGACCAGTACTGTAAACCCTTACCACCATACGAAGCATCACCCCGCCGGGTTCATTTTTGACAAGGGGTGAATGTGGTAGTATGTATTGAGGGTCATGTGGGACTGGAAGCCCTAATGTCATTGGCTGACAGATCCCGGGTCCTGGTTGGCCGTTGACCTCATACTCCGCCCTGAAGGCGAAGTATAAGAAGCCGGTGCCTTCCCCCGCAGGCCAGTTTACTATCGGGCTGCTGGGGAACAGACACGCTTAATAAAGCCTCATCGACTTCACTCTATTTGTCTCATGGAGTCTTTGTGCGCCACACTCCGGATGCTCCGGTTTCCTCCCACAGTCCAAAGATGTGCAGGTTAGGTGGATTGGCCATGCTAAATTGCCCTTAGTGTCCAAATAAAAGGTTAGATGGGGTTACAGGGTTACGGGGATAGGATAGAGGAGTGGGCTTGAGTAGGGTGCCCTTTCCAATGGCCGGTGCAGATTTGAGGGTTCCTCAACATGCAGGCTTCTGGGATATCTTGTGCAAATTTGGGAATGAAGAGACCCTCAGCTGTTAAGACCCATTAGTGTGGAGGTAAATAACCCGATTTATCATCGGGCGGGTACTTCCCTCAAGGGCCCCAATTACCACAATTGGCTCCTGCCCCCAGGCTTTGCATCCCAGGATTCTGCTTCTCCGTCTGTTGTCTCCAACAAGACTCCCAACCCCACTTCCCTCCACCCCCACTCCTGGGCTTCACCTCCCCTTCCCACCCCGAGACACTCACGCACTAACCTGGCACTAGGCTCCTCAGAGGGTTTAATAGCTGTGGGGTTGCTGTGAATGGAGGGAATGCATTCACTGCCGACTCTCTAGTTGGCAGGGTGGGAAACCCTGCCCTCTGATAAATCCTGTCCGTGGTTCTTTTGGAAACATAAAGGCTCAGTTAATTAAATCTGTGAAGCCACCTGCTATTTAAAACATGGATGCTATTTCAATATTGCAAGGTCAAGAAAATCACATTCAGATTGTTAGAGCTAGTTTTTATTCAGTTAGGTATTACGAGATAAAAATACTCTCTTCTTGACAATGTGCAGTGCATTGCTCAAAGGGGATATAAATGTCCATTGAGAGAGAATTTATCTAGCCTGGCAATGAGAGAAGTTAGATCCTGTGGAGAATTAACTTTAAGTGGCAACAAGTAATTTTTTTCAAATTAAAGGACTACCCTAATTACCATATTTATTTTCTGACACAAAGAAGCTAAAACAGTACCTTCAAGATAAATATATGCAACCCACTTGTATGTACTTGAGTGCATGCTCGGTATAGCAGCTGATTTATTTGTCATTTTTGAAAATGTTTGAACTGACTAAGGGTACACTTGTATTTTTTTAAGAAGGAGGTTGAGGGGAGACCTGATAGAGGTATACAAAATTATGAGGGGCAGAGACAGAGTGGATAGTCAGAGGCTTTTCCCCAGGGTAGAGGGGTCAATTACTAGGGGGCGTAGGTTTAAGGTGAGAGGGGCAAGGTTTAGAGTAGATGTACGAGGCAAGTTTTTTACGCAGAGGGTAGTGGGTGCCTGGAACTCGCTACCGGAGGAGGTGGTGGAAGCAGGGACGATAGTGACATTTAAGGGGCATCTTGACAAATACATGAATAGGATGGGAATAGAGGGATACGGACCCAGGAAGTGTAGAAGATTGTAGTTTAGTCGAGCAGCATGGTCGTCACAGGCTTGGAGGGCTGAAGGGCCTGTTCCTATGCTGTCCATTTCTTTGTTTGTTCTTTGTTGAACCTTATGATTGTAAGCTGCAACATTTCCATTGCTGATGAAGTGCTGCTTTAAACTATTGTGGTGCAACTCTCTTGCCAATTAAATTTGGTATGAAGAAATGTATCTCCGTTTGGGGTAAAAAAAAAAATTAATTTTGAGAATTAGAAGTCAGCTCCCTCTCCTTCCCTTGATGGTCCCTAGCCATGTGTGAGTCTTGATCTTAAACATTTAAAACATACCTCACATCAACAGTTTGTGACAGGCAGCTTGTTTGCTAATGTCATGAACCTGCTGCATGTGGTAAACCACTGTATTATATTGCACTCACTGTTCTTACTGTTTGTTACATGTCTGGGTTTGTCCCTGCTGGCTCCGCCCCTCGGTTCAAGTATAAAGATGGCTAACCTCAAGCCCTGCCCTCATTCTGGGACCGGCTGCCAGCAGGTATCTTTTAGCTGATTAAAGCCACAGTTTACTCTTCCGACTCTCGTCTGTTGTCATTGATGGTACATCACTGCGCTTATACTTTCAACATGTCCTATTAATAACATATTTCCACACAAAAGTGACAAATTCCAATTTTGCTTGGAGGTGTTGAAAACCCATACTGTTTTCATGCAATAAATTTGCAACACACGTACAAGTTGTGCTTGTGCTGGAAATATTTGGAAAAACTTTTTAATATTTTGTCCAATTTACTAATCCATAAACCATATCACACCTAAATAGTAAAGTTCCTGTAATCTTGAAGTTGAACAAAAATCTAAGGTCAAAATGAAACGCTTTGTATCGGAACAAAACAGAGAAAATGGTTTGGCTGAGGACACAACAACGTCACAACTTTATTGGTTCAGGCTGTGTTATGTGTACCCACACTGTGTTAAAGTCTTATAATATTTTATTGCAAGAGACTTAAAGACCAAGAACAGGGTCAAATATCTGAGAGAGAAAAATAGGCTTTCAAAGTTTTGTTCATTTATTGAACATGTAGTATGGAATGTTACTGCCATTATTTATGGTGTACAGAAGCAAGTATCAATTGCTAAGGCACCTGTTAAAATACAGACCACCTACTGGGGCAACGTTATTCAGGAGACATTTTAATTGCTAACATTATCTATGGTTTCCCTCAGCACTATCTATATCATTGAAAACTATATTTTTAATACCTTGTGGTCTCATGGTGATGTATCAATTTTTAACTGTCTGATTATTGAATTTCCTTTACACTTTGTAGTTTACAATAACCCCTACATTTTATAACATGTATGAGATTCAAGTACAGATATATGTTTTCTGAATATTTGTAGCAGTGATAAGTCAACTAATCAGCGTAAAAATTATTTGTTGCAATAATTTTATTCTGTTTCAATAGCTGAATAAAATATATCATATTCTGCAGATGTGAAGAATTTTGCATTTTTTCAAAGACACAATCCAGCACTGATGCAGGGGGATCTTATAGAAACGTATAAAATTATGAAGGGAATAGATAGGATAGATGCGGGCAGGTTGTTTCCACTGGTCGGGGAAAGCAGAACTAGGGGACATAGCCTCAAAATAAGGGGAAGTAGACTTAGGACTGAGCTTAGGAGGAACTTCTTCACCCAAAGGGTTGTGAATCTATGGAATTCCCTGCCCAGTGAAGCAGTTGAATGTTTTTTAATGTTTTCAAGATAAAGATAGATAGTTTTTTGAATAATAAAGGGATTAAGGGTTATGGTGTTCGGGCGGGAAAGTTGAGCTGAGTCCACAAAAGGTCAGCCATGAACTCATTGAATGGCAGAGCAGGCTCGAAGGGCCAGATGGCCTACTCCTGCTCCTAGTTCTTATGTTCTTACGCTGGTTAGTATTACAAAAGCTTGCACAGAATAAATTGCTTCAGTGACCAGCTCTCTGGTTTTATGAAGATGGAATTTGACCTGGGTGCAGTGTCCGGGCAAAAAATGTATTTGCATTATCCCAATTAATCCTAAAATGGCTCTGAAAAATCTTGGACTGGGATTTTCCACTTCTGTTCAGTTCGGGCAGATTCGGTGATGGGTGTACAAATATTGTGGGAAGTGCAAAAGTCGTGTTTTACGTCACTGCAAATGCCTGCCACAATCATCCTTTACCCCCATCACTGACGAGCCACATTTTCCACCGTTCAACGTCGGCATACTCATTGGAATACATTTGCATGGCGGAACCCATCTAGGGCTGCATGTTGTAAGAATGGCGCGAAGCATGACTGGCTTCAAAAGGCGCGCCCTTGGTGAGCACACCTCCACGGGGAGTTCGGAGATGAGTGCAGCGCTCGTGGAGCGGTTCCACATATTCGAGGGGGAGAGAGGGTACTGGGATTTGACTCGGGGGACACAAAGCTTGAATAGGGGATCAGCCAGGCTTGACTCCAAGGAAGACGAGGGACGCAATTCAGCCAAAGCATTTCTATGTCTAGTTTTGGGCGCGTTTAGTGGAGTGTTTCTCGGCAGCTGCATCATCAAGAAACACCCTACTATTCAACGGCACGTTGTTGTTTTCGTTTGGCCTTAGGGATCTTCTCTCCACCAAGGCCACACTTCAGTCAAAAGGCTCCTCGCAGATCGGGATGCCATTTTGGAAGGCTGTCCTGATCTTTTCCTCCCCCCGCTTTCAGGCCCCCCCCCAGTTTTGACCCAGACAACCCTGGGGATGCCACCAGGAACACCCCCTCACACTCCCTCCACCTGGTAAGGCACCCCCAAGCCTGATCCCTGGCAGTGCCAACCTGGCACCCAGGCACCCTGGCACTGCCAGCCTGGCATCCTGGCAGTGCCACATTGGCACCATGTGGGTGCCCTGGTGGCATTACCAGGGTGCCAGGTTGGCAGAGCTAAGGTGTTCGTGTGTGAGAGAGAGCACCAAGGTGCCACCATGCCCTGTCCCCGACTACCCCGGGGTCTCTAATGACTTGGGCGCCTTGACGAGGTCTTGCAGGTACGGCCGTTGAGTCCCGGGTGCTGGGAGAATCCTAATGGCTCATTTGAATATGCTGATCTGAGCCATGCCCAGTGAGGGCGAGATCCAGATCATGAGAAGCCTCTCGTGAAATTCAACGTGTTCATTCCCGACAGCAATTTGGGCGAGATGACGCCGCTGAACTGTGCCTCAGGTTATGACTCTGAGGGAGACTGGGAAAGACTTAAAGGGTACTGGGATAAGAAGCAAGGGAAAATGGGAGGTTTGACTCGGGTGAGACCAGGGAGTTGATTCTCGGTACCGGGAGGTTGACTCCAAGATACTGGGAGGTTGACTCCAAGGTACCAGGGGTTTGACTCCAGGTTACTAGTGGTTCGACTGCATGGTATCGGGGTTTAACTCCAGGGTATCAGGGGGGTTGACTCCAGAGTACCAGGGGGGTTGACTCCAGGGTACCAGGGGGGTTGACTCCAGGATACCGGGGGGTTGACTCCAGGATACCAGGGGCCTAGTCGTGATTGAGCATGGTGTGGGTGACCATCAAGTGTGAGAAGCAGCATTTCTGAGGAAGTCTTCTGCTGCCGGGCGTCTTAAAAGGGTCTTCTAGAGGAAAGAGAAGCATGGGGCGGTGCAGTGGGGAGGGTGGGGGTGGGGGGGGTGGGGGGGGGCGTGTGAGTGAGTAGGTGGGAAGTCATCACAGACTAACTATTCCATTCAATCTGCGGGGGTGGGGCCTTCTGGAGGCGGGATGCTGCCAAGCGAAAGGCAAATTGAAAAACATATCAGTCATCATCAGTACCCCATTGCAATTGCGACCATCCAGTTGGAACTCAATTGACATGCCTAGAGTCAAACTAGTCACGTAATTATGCCCACTCAAGCACTACTTAATATATGCTCAACATTTAACCCTTGGTGTACTGACTTCAAAAATTAATGACTGCCATGGTATGGTTGTACCATTGCCCAACGAGGCAAGCAAATATATCCCCTCAGAATGTTGGCAATGGCACATTGCCCGAGGAGATACTCTTAATATTTGACTGTGTGCTAAAGTGCATATTGGCATCGATCAGGTTGAGCACAAAAGACCATAAGGACATAAGACATAGGAGCAGAATTGGGCCACTCGGCCCATCGAGTCTGCCCCGCCATTCAATCATGGCTGATAATTTTCTCATCCCCATTCTCCTGCCTTCTCCCTATAACCCCTGACCCCCTTATTGATCAAAAACCTATCCATCTCTGTCTTAAAGACACTCGGTGATTTGGCCTCCACAGCCTTCTGCGGCAAAGAGTTCCACAGATTCACCACCCTCTGGCTGAAGAGATTCCTCCTCATCTCTGTTTTAAAGGATCGTCCCTTTAGTCTGAGATTGTGTCCTCTGCTTCTAGTTTTTCCTACAAGTGGAAACATTCTCTCCACGTCCACTTTATCCAGGCCACGCAGCATCCTATAAGTTTCAATAAGATCCCCTCTCATCCTTCGAAACTCCAATGAGTACAGATCCAGTGTCCTCAACCGTTCTTCATAAGACAAGCTCTTCATTTCAGGGATCATTCTTGTGAACCTCCTCTGGACCCTTTCCAAGGCCAGCACATCCTTCCTTAGAAACGGGGCCCAAAACTGCCTTATATAGCCTCCGAAGTACATTCCTGGTCTTGTATTCTAGTCCTCTCGACATGAATGCTAACATTGCATTTGCATTCCTAATTGTCGATTGAACCTGCACGTTAACCTTAAAAGAGAATCGTGAACAAGGACTCCCAAGTCCCTTTGTGCTTCTGATTTCTGAAGCATCTTCCCATTTAGAAAATAGTCTCTGCCTCCATTTCTCCTTCCAAAGTCCATAACCTCACACTGTTCCACATTGTATTCCATCTGCCACTTCTTTGCCCCCTTTCCTAGCCTGTACAAATCCTTCTACAGCCCGCCTACAGATCTTTGTATCATCTGCAAACTTAGCAACAGTGCCTTCAGTTCTTTCCTCCAGATCATTAATGTATATTGTGAAAAGTTGTGGTCCCAGCACCAACCCCTGAGGTGCACCACTAGTCACCGGCTGCCGTCCTGAAAAAGACCCCTTTATCCCCACTCTCTGCCTTCTGCCAGTCAGCCAATCCTCTATCCATGCCAGGATCTTATCCTTAACGCCATGGGCTCTTAACGTATTTAACAGCCTCCTGTGCGGCACCTTGTCAAAGGCCTTCTGGAAATCTAAATAAATCACGTCCACTGGTTCTCCTTTGTGTAACTTCCTTGTTATTTCCTCAAGGAACTCTAACAGATTTGTAAGACGTGACCTCCCCTTGACGAAGCCATGCTGACTCAGTCCTATTTCATCATGCACTTCCAAGTACTCCGCGATCTCATCTTTAACAACAGACTCTAAAATCTTACCAATGACCAATTACCAATGACTCCAAAGCCTTGGAGTGAAGCTTTGGACAATGCCTGCCCTTGAAAAGAGAGCTCCAGATGCAGTAGAGTGGCCGAAGCTGTGACCAATTAGTCATGTGGTGTGGGGCAAGGGTGGTGTGGAGTCTTATCAAAGCAGAATGCAAACTAAGGACTGGGCATCAATTTTGTGGCCAGGACATGAGTCAGTGGGCTTTGGGAGGCTGTTCAGACTATGAATGGACAAAGGGTGGTCATGAGGAGACAAATGCTCACAGTCAAGTCTCTGTTTTTGATATTGCAGTGAGGAGAACATGTAGAACATGACGCCTGGTGACTTTGCTGTCATTCTACTTGATTACAGGCAGGCTAGAAGACACAGATGTCAACAGATGTGCCTGGCTCACCAAAAGGATGACAGGGCCTACTCCACACGCAGAGCATTAACCCCAAAGAACCATCACCCAGAGGCACCTCGCTCGACCCTGCACCTGCAGATTGTATCTAACATGCCTCCATCCACCGGCAATCAAGGAGGTGGATGTCAGGACATCTCCCCCCCCCCCCCCCCCCCCTCCCCCCACAAAGAGCTCTGGGTGCTCCGATACCCTGAAGACCGCCACTAACGGGCATGGCTCCATTTTCATCCCAACCACTCTTGACATGGCTTTGAAGAAAGCGGCCCAGAACCCGATAAGTTTGAATCAGGACCAGAATATGTGGCCGTGTTTGGCCAGACTCCCTGACACCACTCTCACCTATCCTTCACCTCCGGGAAGAACCTGCTCATCCGAGTCCTGGTCAGGTGCATCTTGTGCATCAGATTTAGCTGCATTAAGCTTAGCTCTGCGCGTGAGGTGGTGGAGTTTACCCAGTGCAGAATTTTGATCAAGAGTCCACCCCCTATCTCCATGCCCAGTTCCTCACCATTCTCTCTTGCGTCTCGTTCAGTGGGGCCCTAATCTCTTCTAACAATCACATTTACCATCCCCTAGCAAGTCCGGCGCTAGCAGTCTCTCCAATAGGGTGTGTCCGGGTATCTGGTGTAACGTCCTTGTGGAGCTGGAGCTTATTCGCTTTCGGGAGCTGGAGCTTCTCTGTTAGCTCCCCCAGGGTCGCTTCTCTGCCGTCCATGTATATGCTTCTTACCATCAGTAGCCCTTTGTCCTCTCTCCACGTTTTGAAGGTGGCGTCTATTTTGACCACAGGAATTTGTGGTTCCTGCAGATGGGGCGGCACCAGACATGTCACCCAGTTTAAAGGGCTGACTGAGCTGGTTCCAGGTCTGTAATGTGGCGACTACTACCGGGCTCCTTGAGTGCTTGACTGGGGGGAATGGGATTGAGGTGGTGGCCAGCGCCCGGAGGGACATCCCAGTACAGGAGGCCTCCTCTATCTGCACCTATTTTGCCTCCGGCTCTATCGACCACCCTGCACTCTCTCTGTGTTCGTTGCCGAGTGACTGAATAGGAGGTTCGACAGAGCCAAGTCCCCCATAAGTCGCCCTCTTTGAAGGACTTTTCCGTACCCTAGGGTTATTTCTGCCCAGATGAAGGCCATGATCAGTTTATCCACGCTGGTGAAGAAGGAGTTGGGGATGAAGATCAGGAGTGATCTGAATAGGTAGAGGAACCTTGACAGCATGTTCACTTTTATTGTTTGCGTCTTCCCTCCACATCCTTCACTAGGCTGGACAGGTACCACTTATGGAGTTGCATCCAGTCGTGAGCTATCTGTATCCCCAGGTAGCATCTCCAGCTCTGCTCGTCCCTCCCAGGTTCACCGGGAAGAATTTTCACTTGCTCAAGTTTCGTTTGTAAGTGCATTCCAATCACTCAAGTGCTCTTTGATGTGGTGAGTAACTCACCCATGAAGGGAGATGAATGAATCAAGGCTGCAGCTGGCTTGTGGAAGCTGTCAATCACAACCCACTACTAGAAAGGAATGAATGACTTGCAGCTAATGGATTTGAGGGGTTGAAACATAGGTCACAGCTGTTCTCCTTCAAGGAATGGACACATGGAGCTTCCATGTAAGTGTTACAGCTGTAATTTATTTCACTGCCCCTGTCTGGACTGCTCTGTGGCTTCCAGACAGAGGTCTCCTTTCTGGGGAGGGGGTCTGTGCGTGGGCGGGGAGGAGTCCCTTGATATAGAGAATATCTGGGGGGGGAGGTACCTTCTGTTAGAGGGTCCCTTCGGGGGTGCCTCCCATCCATGGGGTCCTGGGAGGGTCTCCCTATTCATGTGGGGCCCTGGGACGGCTCCCTAGTTAGGAAGACCTTTGGGAGGGGATAGGTCACCCCTGTACTTGGTGGAAGGGGAAGCACCCAGGCAATCCGGGAATGTGGGGTAGTTTTGAAGTACCGGGGGGGAGGGAGCTGCTTTGCGGTGCGGGTGAAGGTGTGGACGGCCGTGGGACTTCGCTATTGGGCCGCCCACTCGAAATGGCAGTCCGACAGTGGGATTCCCTCGGAAGCCCTCATATTCCTCACCATGCATACACAGAACATAGAACATAGAACATAGAGTGCAGAAGGAGGCCATTCGGCCCATCGAGTCTGCACCGACCCACGTAAGCCCTCCCACCCGATCCCCGTAATCCAATAACCCCTCCTAACCATTTTTGGACACTAAGAGCAATTTAGCACGGCCAATCCACCTAACCTGCATGTCCTTCAACTGTGGGAGGAAACCGGAGCACCCGGAGGAAACCTACGCAGACACAGGGAGACCGTGCAGACCCCACACAGACAGTGACCCAAGGGGAATTGAACCTGGGACCTTGGCACTGTGAAGCCACAGTGCTATTCACTTGTGCTATTGTGCTGCCCACAGGCTACCGTGCTGCCCACCTGCTGATGACCTGCAACGGTCGCGCCGTACATGGCGCTGGCTGTGCGCGGACCCGACCCGCCACCCCTGACCCCACAGCCCACCCCCTGGCCCACCCCTTGGCCACCCCACACCAGTCCCCCCAGCCCTCGCAAACGCCCGCCCAGCCAGCCGCCACGCCGGGTTCCCACACGGCTGAGGTCACACGTGTCCCGCCCCACGGGAACTCAGCCCATCGGGGCCCATATGCATGGCAATGACATGGAATTGCTTCCCAATTTGTGCCCCCAGGGCCAGCGTAAATTGGGAGCAATTCTCCTCCGGCGGGAGAACATCGGGGCGGGATTCTCTGTTCCCCGACGTGGAAATCATGTTCGCCGATCAGGCGTAGAATGGGCTTTGACGCCCAAATCTGGGCCAGCGCCGGTTTGACTCCGGTCAGCCATGCTCCGTCCCCTCGGAAATGCTATCATCGCGTCGCGTGGCGCACACCATTGCAACAGCATTGGCCCGTTATCGGCCTGTCCTCACGCGATGCTCAGCCCCATGCGGGAACCCGGCGTGGTGGCTGGGTGGGCGGGATTCTGCGAGGGCTGGGGGTATTGGTGGGGGGTGGCCAAGGGGTGGCCAGTGGGTGGGCTGTGGGGTCAGGGATGGCGGGTCGGGTCTGCGCACAGCCGGCGCCATGTACGGTGCGACCGCTGCAGGTCATCAGCCGTGCGCATGCGTGGCCCGGGACCCGGCCATTCTCCAGCAGTTTTCGGCACAGGAGGTAGATAGCCCCTCACTGGTCCTGGAATCGGTGAGGGGTTGGCGCTGATTTTTTGACGTAAAAGACCACACATGCTCCACTTGCTCCAGCACTTAGCTGCAGAAACGGATAATTCAGCACAGCATCTCCCAAATGGAGAATCTCACTCAGTGTATTTGGATTTCCAAAAGACTACTGTAATGAGATGTAGACAGACATGGAACTAAGGGGTTAATCACAACACCTAGCTGTGGAATAACCACTAGAGGGCATTACATGACCCACTATATAACCGGAGCTCCCAGAAGCCCTCTCTCTCATTTCCAGGAGTTACAGGAACAACATCAGTGTAGCAGAGAGATCTCTGTCCAACCATCATGTGTAGCTTAGATACAATTTGTACAGTTAGTAATTCTTACTTTGTTGCTAGAGTTAGATCAGTAGAGTGTCATTTATTAGTTTTGTCATTGCTTAGTGAATTCTTTCAGTTTACTTCGAAGACTCGAGTGTTCTTCAACATCGTCTACAGTTAGTAACAACATATATTACTTAAACCAGGTAATATAATATGATACCAGAGTGGCTACTGTATCTACCTAGTTAAATTTAGTAAGTTCAGAGAGTAAACCAGATAGCTATTCGGCAACAGAAGCATTGCCTTCGGAACAAAACCAGCTAATTCCAGGCATGGTGGTTAGACCACAAGCTCCTCGTCACCTCCGGATCACCAGTAACCTTAATGTTAACTGGCGATTGTTTAAACAACAATTTCAACTGTATGTAGAAGTGTCTGACTTAACAAACGCGACAGATGCTCGAAAAATAGCTCTTTTACTGACTATGACTGGTCAACACACGATCGAGATCTACAACTCTTTTAACTACACAGAAGGTCAGGATAAAACAAAGTATGAAACCATCCTTGAAAAATTTGATAACCACTGCAAGGTCCAGACAAATGAGCGCTACATCTTCAAAAAAAGGATGCAAGGGAAAGAGGAATTTTTTAACAGCTTTTTTATTGACCTTAAACTGTTAGCTCAATCCTGCAATTTTGCTGCACTAAATGACTCAATGATCAGAGAACAGATAGTATTTGGAATCATTGATGAACCTCTTAGAGAGCAATTACTTAAGCAAAAAAATTGACTCTTGAAATCGCTGTGGAAACATGTTTGGTGCATGAACAGTCAAAAAATCGATACTTAAAGTATAAGATCGCTGAAAGTGGCGAAAAAACCCTCCACGAGGTACAGTGCATCCAAGCCGACTCCCGATTGAAGAGGATCCATGTTTCCGACGGCAGCCATATTGCACGAACAAACTTGGGCCCTGCGCATGCACAGTATGAAAAGGATGCGCAAGGGCCGAGAACCGTAATGCGTATGCCCGAAGACGCACGGAACGTCATGACTTTGACGCAATGACGTGCACTAGGTGTGGAACCGCCCACTTTTGAAAAAATGCCTGCGATGTCTCCAATGTGGGAGACTAAACCGCTATGCTGCTCAGTGCAGATCTGCACCACAATTTAAAAGTCAAAGCCCGAATTTAAAGCAGAGTCGCATTCGAAGTGTACAACTCCAAACAGATGAATCTGATCAAGATAGTGCAACGGATCCAGGCGATGATTACCTGGATAAAACATTCCAAGTGGGAATTACTGAAAAGTTTGGAAACCCCACAGAGAATACATCGCAAGTGCAATCCATCCATGCCATTGATTCCGAAGCTGAATGGAACACAGTGTTGGATGTAAACAGATGCCCGATTAAATTCAAGCTGGATACAGGTGCCTCCGCTAACATGCTTTTGAAGCTCAACTTCACGAAGATCAAGCAAACTCCCAAACTCCTTCCAACTGCCTGCAAACTTCAGGACTACAATGGCAATGCAATCTCATCATTGGGGTCATGCCATTTAGTCATGTCCAACAAACACATAGAGACGAGCCTGAGTTTTGAGATTGTCCACTCAGACAAGTTGTCGCTCTTAGCTGCGAAAGCCTGCAAGCAGTTGAACCTTATTCAAAGGATTTACACATTGACGTCGTCTCATCAAGCTGTCATGTAAGAGTACCTTTAAGAACTGTGTGTTTATCAAATAGCTGCAGTGATGTCAGAGTGTGGGTGGAACTGGGCTGTCTGTCTTTCACTTTCATTTTTGAGCTGGCAGCTACAATGTGTGTTTTAGTTTCATTTTCAGAGCTGGATAGCTGCAGGCAAAGCAAGCAGCTGTATAATTATCTCTCTCTACAAGCTAATACTGTCTTCAGCTCATTTTAGGATTTCAAAGTAATACCTGTTTCTGTAGAGAATTTAAACCTGCTGTCTTTCTTTGAAAAGGGTTTAACATATGGATGTTTTTAGGAAAGTTATGAAGGGTTACTTATAGAATATTTTATCTGTGGGGATTATTGATGTTGATAGTTGTTAAGATGTTTACTCTGGGTTTATAAAGTGTTAACTGGATTCACAAATAAACATGGTTTTGTTTTAAAAGTACTTTAGATCTCTGTTGCATCACACCTGTAAAGTAGGCCCTTGTGCTCCCCATAACCACAATCTATTAAAAGTCATGGGTCAGGTGAACTCCATGATACACTTTGGTGTTCTCTAAACCCTGGCCCATAACAAAGCTCTTCAGGTCAGAATTGAAGGAATACTGGATCAATACCCAGATGTCTTCAGCGAAATGGGCACACTTCAATTTGAATACAAAATTCTGCTGCGTGCTGATGCACAGCCAGTAGTTCACCCACCAAGGAGAGTTCCTGTTCCACTGAGGGAACGGTTAAAATCAGAACTCGCAAGTCTACAGAAGAAAGGCATCATCTCCAAAGTCACAGAACTGACTGACTGGGTCAGTTCGATGGTGTGCGTAAAAAAGCCTTCGGGTGATTTAAGAATTTGCATCGACCCCAAGGATCTAAACAGAAACATCATGCGGGAACACTGCCCGATCCCAAAAAGAGAAGAAATTACAAGCGAGATGGCACACACGAGCATCTTCACGAAGCTAGATGCATCACACGGATTCTAGCAAATACAACTAGAAGAATCCAGCAGAAAGCTCTGCACCTTCAATACACCTTTCGGCAGATTTTGTCACAATAGAATGCCATTTGGGATCATCTTGGCGTCTGAAATATTCCACCGCATCATGGAACAAGTAATGGAAGGAATAGACGGAGTTCGGATCTATGAGGATAACATCATCACTTGGTCTTCGACTCCAGAGGAACATGTGTTGAGACTGCAGAGAGTCTTCAAACGCATACACGAGCATGACCTCAAGCTGAAAAAAATCTAAATGCAGCTTTGGCATGTCCATGCTCAAGTTCCTGGGTGACCAGATATCAGAACACGGTGTACGACCAGACACAGACAAAATAAAAGCCATTGAAGCAATGAACGTCCCTGAGGACAAGAAAGCAGTTCTTCGCTTCCTTGGAGTGGTGAATTGTTTAGGCAAATTTATCCCAAATATGGCCAACCACAAAACATCCCTAAGAAAGTTAATCAAGAAATCGACCTTGTTCGAGTGGACGACGGAACATCAAAAAGTGTGGTTGGAGTTAAAGGCGAAACTCACCACTGCACTCGTCTTAGCGTTCTTTGACCCAGATCGCGAAACCAAGATTTCGACTGACGCAAGTCAGGATGGAATTGGAACAGTGTTGTCCCAGAAAGATGACACCTCGCTATCGGTTCCAATAGCATATGCATCACGGGCAATGACACCAACAAAGACTCGTTACTTTCAAATTGAGAAGGAGTGTTTAGGTCTTCTCACCGGCATTTTAAATTCCATGATTACGTCTACGGCCTACCAACATTCACCATTGAAATGGATCATAGACCTCTGGTGCACATCATCCAAAAGAACCTAAATGACATGACTCCTCGATTACAAAGGATACTACTCAAACTCCGGAGCTATGATTCCAATCATGTATATACGCCTGGCAAAGATCTAATCATTGAGGATGCGTTGTCTCGTTCCGTCACTTCATCAAGCGAACCACTAGAGATAATCCAACACATCGAGTCTCAAGTACAAATGTGCGCAAACAACCTTCCTGCAACGGACGAAAAAATCATTCTCATCAGAGAAGAAATGGAAAAAGATCCATTGCTGCAACGAGTCATTCATAGCCTCAACAATGGGTGGCCGAAAGGGCAATGTCTGCAATTCCACATTGTTAAAGATAACTTAACGATGTTCAATGGAATACTGCTGAGGATGGACAGAATAGTGTTTCCACTGAGTCTCAGCCCCATGGTACTTCGTCAAATTCACGAGGGACACCTTGGAATAGAAAAATGCAGACGAAGTGCTCGACAAGCCGTCTACTGGCCTGGCATCAATCAGGACATCACGGACATGGTCTTGGGCTGTGAGACCTGTCAGAAGTTCCAACCAGCGCAGTGTAAGGAGACTCTTCAACCACACGACTTGGAAACCTCTCCGCGGTCCAAGGTAGGCATTGAACTATTCCCCTCTAATGGTCATGACTACATACTCTTTATAGACTACTACTCGAACTACCCTGAAGTAATGAAGCTGTCTGATCTCACCTCAAAGACCGTGATCAAAGCATGCAAAGAAACTTTCTCTCGTCATGGCATAGTGAACACTGTTATGACTGACAATGGACCGTGCTTTCACAGTCGAGACTGGACTGCGTTTGCAAAATGCTACAACTTTAAGCACGTCACCTCTAGTCCGCACTACCCGCAGTCCAACAGCAAAGTTGAAAAGGGGGTGCACATAGTCAAACAGCTAATCAACAAAGCCACGGATTCCGCATCTGACATTCACTTGGCACTACTCTCATATCATGCTACTCCATTGTCGCCAGGCATGTCACCAGCTCAACTTCTGATGGACAGGGACCTGAGAACAACGCTTCCGGCTCGACAACTACCTAATCCAGATCACCTACCGATGATAAAGAAGATGCAACAGCTTCATGATTATCAGAAACATTACTACGGCAGACATGCAACTGATCTGGATGCGCTATCTCCAGAAGACACCATTAGAATCAAAGTACCTGATGGCGGTTGGCCTGCTCCAGCTGTCATCATTCGACAAGCCGCACCCAGATCCTACGTGTTAAAACCAGATGATGCACCATCATTCGCAGAAATCGAAGGGCACTTCAAAAAATCACACGGCCACAACTGATTTCTCCTCAAGTGTCGTTTAATGAAGCGATATTTCGGGACACCATAACCCACGATTCCACTGGTCGTGATTCACACACAACTGTTGATGAATGTGATATAAAATAGTTACTTTAGAGATATTAGTTACTGTAATGTAGAGATAGGCCAGTCTCATTCTGGTGAGTTCACAGACAAAGGATTTCAGACCGCATGGCAAAGCAGGAAGAGGTGTGTCCACCAAAGTTGGAGAAAAGGATGCTGGGTAATAGGGGCCAGAGGAAGGGATTGGAAGTGAGCCAATCAGAATATATCAGCAGGTCAGGAGGGATATAGGATGACCTATGGGCATCGTGTATGTGAAACTTGATGCCATTTGAATGTATCAGTACAGACTCCTTTGTTCTACAGCCTCACTTGATTCCAGAAGTCTACGAAGCCGGATGTGCTTCGTGCTCCTGAGAATTGAGGAAAGCTTGCAAGCTAAATAAAATAACTAATGCTGTACCTGCAAATCCATCTCGACTTTTATTGAGGCCAGACTGACGGGTAAAGAAATTTGGGATTTGACAATTGGTGCCGAAAACCCGGGATTTCTCAAGACGGTTCTGACCAACTGCGAAATCAGAATTAGACTGATTATGAACAGGAGGATGGGGAAAAAGGGCCCACAATGTACAGCTGGAAAATGACCGCGCATTGATTTTTCCCCTCTTCTTATCGTCTGATTAGTCTGGTCACTCGCGGTTGGTACGGAAAGATCGTCTCGACGAAATCAAAGGTCAGTCTGGGGATTAGAAATTTAATTGATGGGATTTCATATTGTTGATTCGGCTTGGGTTAGGTTTTGGGTTGATGGGACATCTAAAATGATGATTCAATTCCAAGTATAAGTGTTTTTATGGCTGATGGGACTTCAGTAGATGGAGGTTCAGTCAAGTATAAGTGTTTTCATGGCTGATGGGACTTCAGTAGATGGAGGTTCAGTCAAGTATAAGTGTTTTTATGGCTGATGTGACTTCAGTAGATGGAGGTTCAGTCAAGTACAAGTGTTTTTATGGCTGATGTGACCTCAGGATGAGGGTTCAGTTCAATGAGTGTTTTTAAATCTGAAGATGATTCAATTCCATGTGTGAGTGTTTTAAATCTATAGTTGATTAAGCTAAAAAAAAATTGTACCCTTGGACTGTAGTGGCGAAAAACGCAGTTCTGAGGACTAGTTGAGATTGTGGGGAATTGCTTGGATAAATTTCAAGACAAGAACATCCTGTCTTGAAAGCTGGATGCTGCATATTGGTTGAAGCAGAAGTCTCTCAAAGGGTTAACAGCAGCAGCCAAAGTTAAACACGACAGACAGTGTTTCTCACTCAGGCCTTGAGATAACAGCAGCAGCCTGTAGTGTAATCGGATACCTTTCCTTTGAGTCAGTGAACTCCAGCAAAGTTACGTTTTGAATTAATTAAAGGAAACCAGTGAGTTTCTCCACCTCTTTGATAAAAGTTATTATTTTCGAAAGCAATTGATTGAAATTGCCAGAATCTTAAGTTTTACTTACTTGAAATAATGTTTATCTCATTTTATTTGTGAATTAATAGAAACTTAAAGAAGATCACTGACACCATTTTTAAAAGTGTAAATCTGGAGATGATAGTTGACTTTGCCAACATTTTTGTGAATGTAAGAAAAACTTGTTAAAAGAAAAATTGTTAAGATAAAGAATTAATTAAGTTGTAAATGTTATACAAGTTGTGTTAAGCAAATCGTAAATTTAGTTCTGAGTTGAGATCAGAGCTAAGCTTGCAAGTTGCAGTAATTCAATTTGAATTTTCAAACATTTTTAAGTTTTAAAAGAACACTGTTAGAACCTTTTCAATCGTTTTGCCAAGAAAAAAAAAACGCGCAAGTAGAGACAGGAAAGTCTCGGGTCAAACAAAAGATGAGCTACGTAGTTCAATGGCTGGCCTTGAATTGACAGAAAATGATTAATTCAATAATTTAAAAATGTCAGTAAAAGTTTTGACTGCACCTGTAGCATTGTCTGCACTAATTCCAGAACCACCAGAGTATAATAATTTATATCCAGTCACTGCTCCCCAGATTCCAATCATGCCAGTAACTCCAGCCCTTTTTCGTTGATAGTGTGGGTCCTGATTTACCATCTTCACGATCAGTAGAGAAAGAGGAGCTCTGTTCCGCAAGCCCAGTTAGCTCTAGGACCAGATCTCAGACAGCGAGAGAAGGGCTTGATCCTAACCAGAAACAATTAAGCATACCAACTAAAGCCCTCCAAACCAAGGGGAAACCGCAAATTTCAGAACAAAGGGAGCTGCAACAGATGATTTTGAAGAGAAAGAACTCCCTCTAGTGACAGGGAGGGACGTCAAAGTCTTGGAAGAACCAGAGGTAATAGCTAGAGTGCCCCCTGGTGAGACTCGGAGACAGTTGCCGATTAGGAAGATACCAATCATCTGAATTATGCTAGCCACGCCGCACTTCAGCAAGCCCATGCGTTAGACGACGATAGACGGACACAGATTCTGAATGCGTTGAATAGCACATTTCAAAAGCCCATAAATATTTCTGCTATCTTAGACCTAAAACCTAAGACGACTGAAGAGCCAGAGGAATTTCTGGAGTGTTTTAATGAAATCTACCGTGGGCAGTCAGGCGACTTGCCATATCAAAATGGTCAGAATTCCCCTCAATATTGTGCTATGTTAATGCATTGCCTACCACCTTCTGTGGCTACTGCTGTGAAATGTAATAACATGAATTGGACAGAGAACGACCCTTCCCAGATGGCAAGGGCAGTCAGATTTTATTGGAAGGAGGGTGTAGGCCAGGAAGGAGGCTCAGTTACAAAGGTTAAGACTGAGTATGTAATGAAAAAGGATGATCTGCGACCCCAACAAGCGGCAGAAATGGTAGTTTACCAGCAGGAGCCCCAATATTGTGACTTTGGGTGGGTGGATCAGCGAGGGGGAGGATACCAAACCCACCCAAAGGGACCCTCAGCTCCTTTTTATGGCCCACCGTATGCATCAACAGCTTTACAACTGCCACCCCCTCTGAGGGGCCATTGGTCTACTGGGAGAAGAGGACAGGGCAGATATAGAGGGAACAATGCATGTTTTAATTGCGGCCGTGCAGATCACTGGCAACAGGAATGCCCCTTTAAAAGACAGGCAGCAGAAGGAGATTATCCGACCCAAAGGAGGGGGTACCCACCAAGGGGAGGACAGACGAGATACACTGACTTCTCCCAGGCAAACCCTTTCCCAACACAGGATTGACTAGCTAATTTAGTCATAAGGACTCTCCAATCGGACAGGGAACCTATTATCTCTCTGCAGATAGGAGATCAACATCACTCATTTGTAATCGTCACTGGAGCAGCCATGTCTCCTGTGCAATCAGAACTTCGACTACCACTATCCGACCACACGCAGCAATTGTCGGGGTTCCAAGGACAGGTGTGTGAGTATCCTATTTCTGAACCTGTGACAGTCACTTACGAGAATAAGTCTGCAGATCATCAGTTTGTAGTGACTACTGGATTGGACTGTAACTTGTTGGCCCGAGATTTACTGTGTATCTTCCAGCTACAGCTAGAGTGCGGAGACGAGGGGGTAACGGTTAAATCATGGAGGATGAGACAACAGTGCTATATTTCTATCACCCCCCCAGTGGTGGACGTTAGACATTGAACATTCACTGCATCACGTTACCCTGGCCTATGACAGAACCAGACAAAACAGGGAGTTGGAGGACAAATACCGGCCATTAATTGGGACCAAATGGCCAGTCAAAGGTACAGCCACAGTCACGGGAAAAGAAGGTACAGCCGATTTTGTTACAATACCACCACATTTATGGCCACAGTCAGCTTCGGTAAGCCCTCATATTACACGTCAGGTCCACGACCAGTACCATGCCAAGGATCTGGGGCAAATGGTAAGGAGGGTAGTGGATCATTCGGATCCAACAGAGTACGCACTTCAAGTCATGCCGGATGGCACTGCCATAAAATATTTTGAGGTCCCTGAAACAATTAACACTCGACTTCAGCATCACTGGGGACATGATGTTTTGGAATATGTCAATCCACAGGTCTGGGCGAAATACCCATCACAAGAGGGAAAGACAAATGTTACACCTATAAAGGTAACGATTAAGGATCATGTAAAGCTACCTTCCATTCGGCAATACCCCCTGAAACCCCAAGCTGCTCCGTCTATAGACAAATTAATTCAAGAGCTGTTGCAACAGGGTATTTTGGTCCCTTGCCAATCAGAATGTAACACCCCCATACTTGCTGGGCCTAAACTAGCCAAACCAGACCAGTACCGATTAGTACAGGATTTACGTTCAATCAATGCCATCGCATAGCCGTTACATGCTCTCACCCTCCAACAGGATATTACGGTGTATAGCTCCCACTCGGTCATCGCACTACTGAGGCAACTGCAGACTCAGCATCTTACCGCAGCTCGTCAGAATAGGTATGAGATATACCTTTTGAACAATCCACGTCTGACATTTAAACACTGTACCACTATCAATCCAGCCTGTTTTCTTCGTGGTCCCCCTGTCCATGAAGACGCACCTGGCCACGACTGTTTAGCCTTGATTCAGGAAACTACCACAATAAGGGACGATTTGAGTGACATTTCGTCAGAACAACCTGACATGATTATGTGTGGTCAAGTATCCCACGGGGTTTAGTTAATGACTTACTGCAGGCCCTCCTTATGCCCGCGCAGATTTCTGTTATTAAATGCGCTGCCCACACAAATGGTAAGACCCCAGTTGACGTTGGTAATGAACAAGCAGATTGTGCAGCGCGGACAGCCGCGCAAATTCAGCAAGTGCTGGTGCCTAAAATGTTAAGTCAGACTAAATTATCTACTATAAATATGTCTGCTTCTGACAAGTCAATGCCAACCATCCAAGACGTCATAAGGTTACAGGAGGACGCTCCTGAGAGTGATAAACAAATGTGGAAACGGTTAGGTTGTACATATGATTCTGTTTCCTCTTTATGGACCACGCCAGCACATCAGACTTGTATGCCTGATGTACTGGCTTTATGGGCCATCGAATGTGTACACTTTGTAACTCATTGTGGGGCTCGGGGGACTAGTGATTTGTTGCTGGACACTTGGTGGCACCCTAAAATGCAGGGGTTGGCCCAGAGTATCAGTAATCGGTGTTTGATTTGTCAGCAATATAACACCGGCAAAGGTATCCCTTGTGGGATGGGGCAAACCCCGTTGCCCAGTGGTCCCTTTGAGACGCTCCAAATGGATTACATTGAGTTGGAAAGGTGTCAATGTTATAAATATGTTTTGGTCATTGTGGATGGGTTCAGCAGATGGGTTGAGGCGTATCCGACTACCGATAATAAAGCTGCTACTGTGGTTAAAGTTCTGATGCGGGAAATCATTCCCCGGTACAGTAGACCAGCTCAGTTGAGTTCTGATAACGGGCCTCATTTTCTTGGACAGATTAACCTGTGCTATTTTACAGGTGTGGAGCATGATGGGGTGGCTACGCACCGTCTGTGTGATATTTGGCCTCACTTCGCTTGGAGTGTTATTGGCGATGGACATGGAAAAGGGGAATATTAACTACATTTGTAACCCCAACCAATCTACAAGGATACATCACCTATGCAAAGGTGATGTTCTTTGCTGCCCCCATATACGAGGACATGGTATCGACTCATGGAAGGTCATCAAAGTTAAGGAGAATGCAGGACTCATGAAGCAATTGCACCGGTCCCGGCGATGGGAAGGGAACATTATATGGACATTGCCTTGTTTTTGGAATACATGTAAATTTGATTTTGGATGTGTTAAGATTGGTGCAATAAAGGTAACATCAGGCCGTCAGGAGAGCGTAGGAAGAGGCTATGAGAAAGAGAGAGGGACTAGAGAGAGGACGGGGCATGTGAGAAGGGAAGTACAGCTAGAACGTAGGTTACCGGGAGATACACTTAAGTTAGTTAAAGGCCAAACTGAGGAAAACCTGGGTAGTATGAATCTCTTCTACCAGATTTACCATCGCTTGTATGGCCACGGACGGGTTGTCTGCTACCCGAACCCCGCAGCAGTGTCTAGGTTATTTTCTGTTTCACCGCTTTGGGGCACTCCCCAAACGGTGGTTCATTGTCAGCATTCCGAGCCACTGCCCGAGCAAGTCACTCTTCCTTACGATTCGGGTTCAGCACCACCGGCTATTTGCCTTCCCCTTCCTCGGGATAATTCCCATTCACAGTATGATAGGCTGCAACGGTGGAGGGCATATATACCTAGCCACTTCACTCCCAATAGGGATTCCCGGTCGTACGAGAATTGTTTCAGCAGTGAAGGATACGGCTGTTTGCTGGTAGAGGTGGAAACGAATATAACATGTCTGTTCCCCACCTGTACGGACAGGAGGTGCCATATCACCCAGGCGTCTGGCCAATGCGTTTGTTACAACACCACTTGCGTTCCATTGAACGCTGGCCTCCAGCTCCTTTGTGGCTGGGCGAATGTCTCTCATATCACTGTTGGGACTAGGGCTTTCCGCATTGCTAGGCGGCCCGAATGGGCGTTTCGAAGCTGGATAAACTGGGCTACTGGGGGATCCTTACGCAACCGATATACTGATTGTGATGCTAGCCTGCACACGGAACAAGGATACTACTTTTTATTTAATGGCACAGCGACCAATGTTTTGTCACCCCCATTTCCCCGCCAAATTGTTATTGGGACTCTAGTCCCTACCACAGTGCCCTGCCCTTCGGCGTGGAAGCTGCATAATCAATTAGCACGACGGGCAGTCTCGGCTGAATTTTGCGAGAACTGGAAAAAACCTCAGGTTCTCGCACCCAACCGGGGCCACTCAGCCGGGTGGGGGATTCTGAGCGTCTTGACACTGGGAGGTGTGGGGGGTTCCTTGGCTGTCAGCAATAGGAATTATTTTATTTGTGGCCTTACCATCTTGGGAAATGAAACCTTGGGAGCCCTCGGGGCAATAACCAAGGAATTGTCTCAGCTACGGTTGTTTGCAATGCAGAACCGGTATGCTCTTGACTATCTTCTGGCCCGTGAGGGTGGGGTATGCACCATAGTGCAGGACAAGTGTATCATGGGAGTTCAGGACTTGACCGCTAACATCACTAAATTTATGGATCACATATGGGATCACCTGGACGGAATGCAGGATCCTGGCTCTTGGGGTAACTGGGGATTTGGAGGTTGGAAGGACTGGTTGATAAATATGGTCATGTATTTAGTGGTGGCTATCGGCTGCATCTTTGTGGGCCCAGCCATCCTTAAGTGTGTGATGGGTAGAATGCGGGTTACACTGGAACAGATCAACGCCCCTAAAATCTTAACTGTTAAAATCCATGAGGGTGCAGAAGATGAAGGGGGGCTAAGCCAGGAATTGGAAATGCAGCGACGGATCTTTTTAGATGAGGAACCGTAGCTATGGATTGGATAGTTCGGTTATCACGGAATGATAAAAGGAGGGAATGACGAATGTGATATAAAATAGTTACTTTAGAGATATTAGTTACTGTAATGTAGAGATAGGCCAGTCTCATTCTGGTGAGTTCACAGACAAAGGATTTCAGACCACATGGCAAAGCAGGAAGAGGTGTGTCCACCAAAGGAGGAGAAAAGGGTGCTGGGTAATAGGGGCCAGAGGAAGGGATTGGAAGTGAGCCAATCAGAATATCTCAGCAGGTCAGGAGGGATATAGGATGACCTATGGGCATCGTGTATGTGAAACTTGATGCCATTTGAATGTATCAGTACAGACTCCTTTGTTCTACAGCCTCACTTGATTCCAGAAGTCTACGAAGCAGGATGTGCTTCGTGCTCCTGAGAATTGAGGAAAGCTTGCAAGCTAAATAAAATAACTAATGATGTACCTGCAAATCCATCTCGACTTTTATTGAGGCTAGACTGACGGGTAAAGAAATTTGGAATTTGACAATGTCAAGCGATCGATGTCTCCACCGCCACTTCTCAGAAGGTCATCGAGATCGAGACGGCAACCTCAAAGACTGGACTTATAAACATTTTCATTCACATGTTTGCTGTGTATATAAGTCAGACATATCGAGCGGGATTCTCCGCTCCCGGGACTAAGTACCCGCACCGTCGTGAACGCCGTCGCATTTCTCGACGGCGTGACCAGGACCCGGGCACGACCTATTCTGGCCCCCACAGCGGGCTAGCTCGGCGCTGGAGCAGTTCACGCCGCTCCAGCCTCCTTACGCGGCGCCAAATGGGCATCGTGCCAACCCGTGCATGCGCAGTTGGGGCAGCTCATTCCTGCACCTGCGCAGTTGGGCCGCGCCATCCTGCGCATGCGTGAGGAACTTCTTACGCGCGCCGGCCCCTCACCAACATGGCGCCGGGGTTCTGGGGCCGGCCGCGGAAGGAGGTAGGCCCAGGGGGGGAAGAGGCTGGTCCGCCGATCGGTGGGCCCCGATCGTGGGCCAGGCCCCATCAGAGGCCCCCCCCCCCCCCGGTGAAGGAGCCGCCCTCCCCCTACCACAGGCCGCCCCCCCTCCCCCCAGCATTCCTGCACAGTTCCCGCCGGCAGCGACCAGGGGTGAATGGCATCGGCGGGATTGTCATTTTTTTGGCCGGCCGTTTGCGGCGATTCTCCGAGCGGCCCGGCACGATTCTCGCGGCGCTGGTTTCAGGGGGGAGAATCGCGTGCGGGTGTTGGGGCGGCGTGGCGGACTCGCGCGCCGCCCCGGCGATTCTCCCACCCGGCGTGGGGGGGGGGGAGAATACCGCCCATCATGTTCTTACCTTTAATATTGTCATCCATTTTTCCTTGTTACCAAGCAAGAAATGTAAAAAGAAAAGGGGGGGATGTAATGATATGTAGACAGACATGTAACTAAGGGGTCAGTCACATCACCCAGCTATGGAATAACCACTAGAGGGCATTACACGACCCACTATATTACCGGAGCTCCCAGAAGATCTCTCTCTCACTTCCAGCAGGAGTTACAAGAAGATCAGTGTAGTAGAGAGATCTCAGTCCAGCCACCACATGCAGCTTGGATACAGTTTGTATAGTTAGTAATTCTTACTTTGTTGCTTGAGTTAGATCTGTAGAGTGTCAAACTCATTTATTAGTTTTGTCATTACTTAATAAATTACTTCAGTTTACTTCAAAGACTCGAGTGTTCAACATCGTCTACAATTAGTAACAATATATATTACTTAAACCAAGTAGTATAGTAACTACTGGTTCGCCTTTAGCTAAGGGGGCAGCATGGTAACATAGTGGTTAGCACAGTTGCTTCACAGCTCCAGGGTCCCAGGTTCGATTCCCGGCTTGGGTCATTGTCTGTGCGGAGTCTGCACGTTCTCCCCGTGTGTGCGTGGGTTTCCTCCGGGTGCTCCGGTTTCTTCCCACAGTCCAAAGATGTACAGGTTAGGTGGATTGGCCATGGTAAATTGTCCTTAGTGTCCAAAAAGGCTATGGGGTTGGGATGGGCTTAATGAGGTGCTCTTTCCAAGGGTCATTGCAGACTCGATGGGCAGAATGGCCTCCTTCTGCACTGTAAACTCTATGATTCTAATCTACTTGTCAGATCCTCAAGCAAAATTAATTTGTCAAATATGATTTCTCCTTCATAAAATTATGTTGGCCGGTTGTATTATGATTTGCCAAACATGCTGCTGCTGCTTCTGTAATAAATATACTAGCATTTTCGGAAGGACAGATATTAGGCTAACTGGCCTAGAGTTTCTTGCTCCCTCGTTCCTTGAATAGCAGTAGTGCATTGCCAATTGCCTGGGCAGATTGCTTTTAAGAGCTGGAGGCTAGTTGCAAAAAGTGCTAAAAGGCCTTTTGATTTATGTGCAGCCAAGCAGCAGCATGGGCCACACTGGGTTACATGAAGAAATCATGGAAATTATGAGGCAATATATAGTTCACGTGCTTACCTGCCTCAATGGAATGGTGCAGGCAGATCACAAATGTTGACCCCCTCATGCCAGCAAACAAACCTTAATTGTTAGCCCTGATTCTTTCTTTTTAGGGAATGTTAGGAAATCTTCTCTGTCTTCTGACTGTAAGGGTCCGAAGTGAAATGCCTTTGGATGATCTCAATTCAATGTCTAATGGTTATGGACCTACAACACAAAATAATTCTGATGAAAATGAATTGGAAATCAACAACTAGATGCCTCAGGTGGCTGGTGTGAGAAATTCAGTGGCTGCTTTGGTGGGTGTTCCTCTGATATTAGGGATGGAGGATGCTGTTCAGCTAGCTCGAGTAAAGGGAGCTTCACTACTCACCTGGCAGTGTTTAATGTTGATACTGGTTGCCTGAAATGCAAAGAGTCCAGCTGCAGGGAAGAGCATGTTATTTGGATTAAATCAGGTGAGGTTCTCTGCAGCATATATATAATCCACTATTTAATGAGAATCATAAAACTAAATGTCTAAATTCCCACACCTCAGCTTTGAATTCCTCGTGAACTGTAGACAGCGGTGGACTTTAATCATCCGAGTTGTGTGCGCTTTTTTTGCTTTCCCTGCTTTGAGAGTCAAATGGAAATGATGCAATAAATATGATAAAAGGTCTTGTCAAACAGAACGCACAACAGTGACAGTGTTAGCCCCTGCTGCACAGTTATGTCTCAGAGAATCAATTTGGATGTCACTACCTACTCTAGTAGGACAACTTTACTTCATCTCCCACCTTCTAGAAAAAATACTAATTTTACACATTGGAAAATGTACGCTCCTTTCCTTACATTTAAAAAAAATATATTTTTATTCTCCTTTTTCACATTTTTTCCCAAATTTACACCCATCAACAATAAACAATAATCAGTAACAAATGCAATGTCAATCCCCATATCAATAACAACAATCCCATCCTCCCACCAAACCCCCAAACAGCAGCCTACATGTTAACATATAAGGGAATCAGGAATCACCCATAGTCATTGTTAACACATACAGTCCCCCTCCCCCCAACCCTCCCAACCCTACCCCCCATGTTCGATGTAATCCAATTCTCGAAACTGCACAATGAATAACACCCATGAATTGTCAAACCCCTCCATCCATCCCCTCAGTTCAAATTTGACCTTCTCAAGAGTCAAGAATTTGAGCAGGTCCCCTCGCCACGCCAGGGCACAGAGTGGAGAGGTTGATCTCCACCCCAAAAGGATCCGCCTTTGGGCGATCAACAAGGCGAAGGCTACAACATCTGCCTCCAACAACCCTGGCTGGTCCGACACCCCGAATATGGCCTCCCGAGGGCCCAGGTCCAGTTTCACGTGCACCACTTTAGAGATTATCCTAAAAACCTCCTTCCAGCAATCCTCCAGTTTTGGACAGGACCAAAACATATGAATGTGGTTTGCGCCCCCCCCCCCCCCCCCCCCCCCCCGCAATGTTCACATACATCTTCCATCCCCTCAAAGAGCCGGCTCATCCTTGCCCTTGTTGTGAGGTGTGCTCTATATACCACCTTCTGCTTTATCAGCCCCAACCTTGTGCACAAGGTGGAGGCGTTCACCCTCCAGAGCACCTCACACCAGAGCCCCTCCTCCACACCTTCCCCCAACTCTTCCTCCCACTTTGCCTTGATCCCATCCAGCGGTGCCTTCTCCTCTTCCAAAATAGCCCCGTAAACTGCCGACACTACCCCCTTCTCCAGTCCCCCTGTGGTCAGCACCTCCTCCAGCAATGTGGAGGCCTGCTCTACTGGGAAGGTCTATACCTCCCTTCTGGCAAAGTCTCGCACCTGCATGTATCTAAATATTTCCCCCTGCTCTAGCCCATACTTCGCTTCCAGCTCCTTCAATCCTGCAAACCGATCCCCAAGAAACAAATCTTTTAGTGTCTATGTTATTCTCTAAGTCTGAATAAAGATTGTAGACTTCCAGTTAACACAAATACTTTATTCAGTGGGTTTGTTCTGTATCCAGAGCTTAACTAGATATAATACAGTCAAGTGGTATGACCAGTGACGCTAAGGTAAACTGCCTATGCTGAGCTGTCTCTGCTGCTACTCACTTGCCTTGTGTTTCTGAAAGAGGCAGATCCTCCCTTGGGCTGAACCCTTTATACCCGTCTCTGATGCTGCCCTCTAGTGATGTTGTGGCTGTTACATCTGTCTGTAGTCCCTGGTGTATGTGCAGATGTATGTACAGATGTACAGATCACTACAGTGTCCTAATTCCTTTCTCCTCCCATCTCTGAAAATTTCCATCCCACTTCCCTGTCTCAAATCTATGGTTCCCCCGAATCGGCATTTCCCTTGACCCTGCCCCCAACCCGAAATGCTGCCGAAACTGCCTCCAAATTCTCAACGAAGCTATTATTACCAGACTCTCTGAGTATTTCCCCAGGGCCGTCGCGCGCGACGCTGTTGCTAGAGCCTTCAATCCCAACCCGCTACACAAACTCTCCTCCATTCTGACCCACTGGGTGTCAACCCCTCTGACCCAGCTCCGCACCTTCTCCACATTCGCCGCCCAGTAATAATACATCAGGTTCGGAAGACCCAAACTACCTGTCTGCCTTCCTCTCTGTAGTAGCACATTTCTAATTCTGGCCACCTTCCCTCCCCATATGAACGAGGTAATCATCCCTTCAATCTCTCTAAAAGATGCCTTTGGCAGGAAAATCGGCAGGCATTGGAAAATAAACAGAAATTGCGGCAATACGTTCATTTTAACCGCCTGTACCCTGATGGATCTCTGTGTCTATTCAGAACCCTGGATATCTGTTATAGAGACAGTGGACTGGTCCATATTTAAGAACTCAGCGACCAACTTTGAGTATGCCACCACCGTCACAGACTTCATCAGCAAATGTGTGGACGACTGCGTGCCAAAGAAAGCAGTACGTGTGTTCTCCAACCGGAAACCATGGCTCAATCAGCAGATTGACTCCCTACTGAAGGACAGATCTGAGGCGTTCAAGTCAGACGACCCTGACCTATACAAGAAATGCCCCCTAGTAATGGAAAAACCCCAGCTCATCCGGGGTGAACAACCTATCAAACTCTGTGTGCTTTGGCAGCTGAGGGAATGAGAGCAGATCCTTCCGTGCAAAGCCCCGGATTTGAAAATATTTAAATCTACTCCCCCATGACAATTCAAACTTCTCCCGCAATTCCTTTAACCCTGCGAACCTTCCCTCTATGAAGGTCTATCCCTTCTCTGTACCAATGACCATTCATCGTATTCGTCCCTCCTAAAATAAACCTGTGGTTCCCACATATTGGGGCCAATACTGGCATACGTCCTATATTAAAGTGCCGCCTCAACTCGCTCCAAATTCTGAGAGATGACACAATGGCAGGACTGCAAGTGTACGTCTGCAGAGAAAACGGATGTGGGGCTGTCTCAAGAGCTCTTAAGCTTGTCCCCACACAAGGTCTCCTCCACTTGCACCCATTCTGATTCCCCCTCTCCCCACCATCGTCTCACCTTCTCCACATTTGCTGCCCCATAATAATACAACAAGTTTGGGAGAGCCTACCCCCACCCCACCCGCCATCCTCTCTACAAAATGAATCCTAATGTATCAAAATAGAATCCTAGGCATCTCGTCGACTCAATCACATATTAAACCAACATGTGCAAGAAACAACCGAACACCCACACATATTGCTTACACAGATAACTCCAAAAAACCCATACCAAAACTCAACATGTGCAAGAAACAACAACGCATCAATCAATGTGCTATGTACGTTCCCTTGGCCACAGAAAAATACTTTACACTGTATTTCGGTACATGTGACAATAAATCAAATCAAATCAAATCAAGATGGTTTAAAGGTAGGTTGAGCTTCCCGATGAACAATGTTGGGAACTCCATTTGCATTCATTAGTATATCATGCATGTTCATTAAACAGCCAACTTTCCAGATTTAAGCCCCGCCTCCAAATTAAGATATCTGCCAGTGAGAAATTAGAACATTCAGTTTTACAACTGCATATAGGTGGCATTCACCTGGTGAGCATCAACTCTTCCATGACTTTGATGTCCATAGCGGTTGCCTTCTTTGTCTTGGGAACCTCACAAAACTTAATTCATGTTAAGTGCCGTAGGCAAATGCCCCAACAAGGGAGACAGGCAAAGGCTGGAATGGGGTGTGTGGTGATATGCATCACTGTATATACACAAGGGGTTAATGTAAATACACTACAACTAAGTAACCACTAGAGGGAGCACCAGAGATGTCATGACATGCAGACATACAGTCAATGGGTCATTACAACAGGGCACAACCAATGGGTAATCAGGACACCCAGAGGTGACATTACCACAAGGGGGCACTTCACAACCCATATAAAAGGACAGGGCACACATGCTCTGCCTCTTTCCACAGACAGACATCTAGAGAGTACATCAGGGTTGATCAACAGCATCACACCCAGCACGTGGCTTAGAGCAGGCTGGTAAAGATAGACTGAGTTACTATAGCTAGATTAGCAGAGAGTCAAACTCATTTAAGAACTGTGTTAATAGTTCAATAAACACGTTGAACTCATTTCATAGTCTGGAGCTTCCTTTGTCAAAGCATACATCAAGGAAGCAGTTTATGTACACAAAGCAGCATAACACAACAGGGGGTAGGGTGGAAGGGTGGAGCGAAGGCTGGATAGGGAAGCAGGCTTACAGGACATAGTGGGAAGAGTGCCCAGGGTGGGGTCGGGGGATAATGTTAGGGCAATGGAGGCGATTGGGGAAGAATGTCTGGGGAAGGGTTAGGTGAGATAATCTGGGGAAGGGATAGGTTGGGTCACTGATGTCAACGGTGTAGTCCTGGGAGGAGAACGCAGAGTATTGGGTGATAGGAGGGAACAGTCATAATCAGAGTGGGATGGGATATGGTGGTCCAGGGTAATAGTCTGGTAGATGGAAATCTCATCAGGTGGTCATGGAGGGGGACAAGACAGGTGGACTGGATAATGGGAGGGGGCCAGGTTAGTGTGGACATAGGGTCAGTAATGGGTGTCGGCTCTGAGGGGAGGAAAGACATATGGAGGTGGATCATGATAGGGCCCAGGGTAACGGGGGGATGTTCAAGGGTGACGGAGGGAGAGGAATGGTGATATTGGTTGGGTCAAGGGCGAATGGGAAAGTTGGTGGGTGACAGGGGATTGGAAAAGGTGGCAGAACGAGGTGATAGGTGACATGCAACATTTTTTTCAAACTGACCTTTACCATGCAGTCAGTCAATCAGTGAGGTGCCTCAAGGTGGGAGGTGGGTCTTTCTGGGTGAGTGGAGTTCAAGATCAACACATATGGGCATCGAAAGGATCACGCCAATAATTATAAGGCAATTGGATGTCAAAGATGCAGACTTGTGTTCTCCTCTCTATGGCATATTGCAGAAAGTTTGTTTCTGACTATTGAGTCATAACACTGAGATCTCAGCCAGGTATGGAGCTGCCGTTCATCCTGCATCATTTGCTAATTACTGCAGTGAGATGCAGGAATGAAGAGAGGGAGGGAGGTGGAATACCTCCGAGAGGCATGACTCCCATTCTCCATCCTCCTGGGTGAATGGTCAGGGCTGACAAGGGATCATAGAATCCCTACAGAGCAGAATGAGGCCATTCAGCCTAACGAGTCTGCACTGACCCTCCAAAAGAGCACCTGACCTCGGCCCACTCCCCCATCCTATCCCTGTAAACCCTGAACCCTGTAACCCACCTAACCTTTTGGGTACTAAGGGGCTTGTAGCATGGCCAATCCACCTAACCTGCACATCTTTGGACAGGGAGGAAATCAGAGCACCTGGAGGAAACCCACGCAGACACAGTGAGAAAGTGCAAACTCCACACAGGCAGTCACCCAAGGTTGGAATTGAACCTCACTGCTATGAGGCAGCAGTGCTAACCACTGTGCCACCGTGTGGTTAGTATTTCTATGCTGTCAAGGCAATGGTCTCTCTAGACTTTTGAGGGTAATGGAAACAAGCGGAAAAGAGTCTGCCTGAAGCTTCTTACACATGGCTCTTGCTACCATGGTCAAAAAGCAATGCCTACATACACATTCAAGTGTGAATGGGAGGAGCACCTATCTCTGGTCCTCAAGGATGTCCTTTACCTGGAAGGAGTGGGGTGTTGATGCAATGTCTAGACGGAGGCCAGGTGGTGGGCTTTGCCTGCAGCTTTGAAATGGAGGAAATCCTGTACAGGACATGCTCACTTAATGTATCACTTTAATTTGTTCACACATGCACAGAGGTGTAGATGATATAGGCTGCATGGAACCCTGTCTTGGTAATGACTGTCATCCAGATAAGGAGAAATAGGGTCCATCGCAGGATGGCACAGGGTCAGGAGGAGCAAGACCCTGAGCAGCAAGATGCAGATGGGTGCCTATAAGGTCAAGAGACTGGTGAACATGGAACACTGTATTAGCAACCTTTGGCCCAACCATGGGTGTATTGTCGGTGGTACTCCTATCTAGACATGAGTGAAAGATAATGTTTCAGGTGTCCCTGGGATGTGGTTGCTCACATCTGTGGGCTTCTCAAGTACAAGCTACAGCCTCAAGGATTCTGTAGGAGTAGTGCAGAGCTCCTGGCCTACAATGAGCGAATATCTGTCAGGGTGCACTTTAAATTTTGCACCAGGAACTTCAACCCCATGAGGTAACAGCGGGGTGGGCGAATTCCTGCTTGTTGTGCCACGGGATTCACTGAACTCCTTGTGGAAAGGGCACAGAGGAGGTTCACAAGAATGATCCTTGGAATTTAGAGCTTGTCATAAGGGGAGCAGTTGAGGACTTTAGGTTTGCACTCATTGGAGTTCAGTAGGATGAGGGGGGATCTTGTTAAAGCAGAGATGAGGAGGAATATCTTCAGCCAGAGGGTGGTGAATCTGTGGAACACTTTGCCGCACAGCAAGGTAGCACAGTGGTTAGTGCTGTTGCTTCACAACGTCAGGGACTCGGGTTCGATTCCTGGCTTGGGTCACTCTCTGTGCGGAGTCTGCACATTCCTTTTTATGTGCGTGGCTTTCCTCCGGGTGCTCCGGTTTCCTCCCACAAGTTCCGAAAGACGTGCTTGTTAGGTGAATTGAACATTCTGAATTGTCCCTCAGTGTACCGAACAGGCGCCGGAGTGTGACAACTAGGAGATTTTCACAGTAACTTCATTGTAGTATTAATGTAAGCCTACTTGTGACACTAATAAAGATTATTCTTATTAGGAGGCTGCTGAGGCCAAATCACTGAGTATCTTTAAGACAAAGATAGATAGGTTCTTGATTAATAAGGCGAATGGGGATGAGAAAAATATCAACCATGATTGAATGGCGGAGCAGACTCGATGGGCCGAGTAGTCTAATTCTGCTCCTATGTCTTATGGATGCATAATGAATTTGCTGAAAAGCAGAAGGTCACGCGTGTTCACCCACCCTGCATCCCAGCGAGAATCATGATGACAGTCTCGCTCACAAACGGACTGAGGGAGCAATTCTCCAGAAACATTCCTGAGTTCATTTGTGGTGGGTTTTTCAGGGAGTTTCCCGTCGACTCTGCCAGTGAGCTCCCCACCGCTAATCATTTTTTTGGGTCCTGGGGAGTTTCTCACTAGTTTAGCCCACACTTAGGGGGCGATTTTCCAGCGCTCAAGCGAGAACACAACACGGCCAGAGAATCCTGGGAGAGGCCTCCAGCGAGCCTCCCAACAATCTACGCGCCTTGTGGGATTCACCAAGGTCCCGCGAGACGTGGGAGTCGGAACTCCGCCTCAAATGGGTGTGACCAAATGGCGCTCCCGGAAATAGGTCATAAACCTACTTGTGACCTACTCACCTGGGATCCAGCAGCCTCCATTGATTCACCGGCCTCCCCAGGCAAGTGGCAGCCAGGCGCTGATCATTGCTGGTCCACACAAACGTAGACCAAGTGGAATGGCACCTGGGGGGTCTCCAATACCTTCGGAGGCCCTTGGGTGGTCAGGGTAAGTGCAGGGTGGTTCCCTGTCCCTCCCCCTGGAACCTGGGCACCTAGGCACTGCCCAGCTGGCACCTTGGCACTGCCACCTTGTCAAATGTGGGCTAAACCAGTGAGAAACTCCCCAGGGCCCCAAAAATGACTAAGGGTGCAATTTTCCTGAAACATTTCCAGAGGATGAGTTGGCCCACTCAAGGACAAAGGAGGGAAATTATGTATAGAACCAGAGTAAGTAGGTGAGGTACTTTGCATCGGTATTCACAAAGGAGAGGGACATGCTGATTGGTGGTGTCTCAGAGGGATGTGTGAACACTTTAGAACAAGTCGTTATTATGAGGGAGGAAGTGTTAGGTGTGTTAAAAAGCATTAAGGTAGACAAATCCCCAGGGCCAGATGGCATCTAGCCCAGATTTATGAGGGAGGCAAGAGATGAAATCGCTGGGCCTCTGACAGAAATCTTTGTGTCCTCTTTGGCCACAAGTGAGATCCCAGGGGATTGGAGGATAGTCAATGTTGTACCGTTATTTAAGAAGGGTTGCAAGGATAATCCGGGTAATTATAGGCCAGTGAGCTTGACGTCGGTGACAGTGAAATTGATGGAAAAGATTCTCAGAGATCGGATCTATGCACATTTGGAAGTGAATGGTCTTATTAGTGACAGACAGCATGGTTTTGTATGAGGGAGGTCATGTCTCACTAATTTGATTGAATTTTTGGAGGAGGGATTGATGAGGGAAAGGCTATGGATGTTGTCTATATGGGCTTTAGTAATGACCCTCATGGGAGGCTGGTGCAAAAGATTAGATCACATGGAGTCAGGGATGAACTAGCTGGATGTATGCAGATCTGGCTTGGCCATAGAAGACAGAGGGTAGCAGTGGAAGGATGTTTTTCTGAATGGATGTCTGTAACTAGCGGTGTTCCACAGAGATCAGTTCTGGGACCTCTGCTTTTTGTAATATATATAAATGACTTGGAAGAAAACGTATGGGTCTGATTAGCAAGTTTGCGGATGATACTAAGATTGCAGGAGTTGTGGATAGGGATGAAGATTGTCAGAGAATACAACAGGATATAGATAGGCTACAAAATTGGGCAGAGAAATGGCAGGTGGAATTTAACCCGGCCAAATGCAAAGTGATGCATTTTGGTAGATCCAATTCAGGTGGGAGCTATAAAATAAATGGCAGAACCATCAGGAGCATAGTGTCACAGAGAGACCTGGGCGTGCAGGCCTACAAGTCCTTAAAAGTGGCAGCACAGGTAGAAATGGTGGTAAAGAAAGCACATGGCATGCTTGCCTTCATAGGACGGGGTATTGAGTATAAACGCTCGAAAATTATTTTACAGTTATATAGAATGTTGGTTAGGCCACATTTGGAATACTGTGTCCAATTCTGGTCACCGCACTACCAGAAGGACATGGAGGCTTTGGAGGCAGCACAGAAAAGGTTTACCAGGATGTTGCCTGGTGTGGAGGGTATTAGCTTTGAGGAGAGATTGAATAAACTGGGATTGCTCTCCCTAGAGAGACAGAGGCTGAGGGGCGACCTGATAGAAGTTTATAAAATTATTAGGGGTATGGATAGGGTGAACAGTTGGAGGCTTTTTCCCAGGGCGGAAATGACAATTACAAGGGGGCACAAGTTCAAGGTGAGGGGGACAAGTTCAGTGGAGATGTGCAGGGGAAGTTTTGTACACAGAGGGTGGTGGTGGCCTGGAATGCACCGCCAAGTGAGGTGGTTGAGGCAGATACGTGAGCGACCGTTAAGACTTATCTGGATAGGCACATGAACAGATGGGGTACAGAAGCATACAGGCGGTTGGTCTAGATAGGACACGTGATCGGAGCAGGCTTGGAGGGCCGAAGGGCTTGTCCCTGTGCTGTATTGTTCTTTGCTCTTTGTTAAGTGTGGTAGCGAGCAGGAATTGTTGCGTCCTTCCCAGTGTTCGGTCCAGTGAGGCAGACAACGCAATTCAACGTTAATTGGTCCATTTAACAAGAACTCACAGGCTTCTCGGCACAACTAACGGTTCACCAGCTAATTTGTCGGGATTGCCCTTCCCAGCCCCCGCTAACGAGATTGAGCAGCACTTAAGCTGCACTTGCTCAGCCAACCCCAGCCAGATCGCAACAATTGCACTGAGGAGACCAGCCCCAACGTTCGGGGACACTGACCTGGGTAGGTTCCTGGTCGTGGTGGAGGCCTGGAGGAATGTCCTGTTCCCCTGAGAGTCCCGGAGGGTGAGCCACAAGGCAGTCACTGCTGCCTGGGATAAGGTGGCGACAACCGTAAGCTCGAATGGTATGACCAAGAGGACTGGCTAACAGGTCAGGAAGAAGGTCAGACCTACATCGGGCAGCACGAGTAAGTAGACACCCACAGCCCACCCCCCCCCGAGACCTTTCCGCCCCCACGGGAGTATCCACCCCCAAACTCTCTGCGGCCCCCAGCCCTCCCTCACCCGCTCCCCCCCAACCCCACCTTCACACCCCCTCTCCAACATGAACCACGCATGTGGCTAACGATGCCTCCTCTGTGTCTCCCCAAGAAAAGCTCTCCCACAATCGGTGGGAGAGGGCCCAGACCAGCGAAGGGGTGCCAGACATAAGAATCCTCACCTCGTTCGAGGGGCAGGCCTTGGAGGTGACTGGGGTGGCCAAGAACAGATTGGTCAGCCATGTGGAGGCTGGCGGATGACGTCAAGGTGAGGAACCACCGGGCTCCACTCGGGGGACCTGTCAAACATGAGTATTGATTGCCTTACTGACTGACCCATCCCCCCCACTGACCACATGTCCATTCTCGGTCTTCCAGCCAACAACGCCAGCCCATCATGGGCAGCACCCTCTCCTGACTCCGAGGAGAACACCTCGGAGGAGAGCTCCAAGAATGCCACTGTGGTCGCGGCACAGCTGTCATCCCTATCCTCCACCAGCGCAGATACATGCACCACAGTGGGACATGTTAGTGGACAGACTTCTGGGGCAAATCTGGTGAGCACCACACCGCTGCTGATGTACATCAGGTGGAGGCAGAAACCCCCAGGAGAGACAGCAGTCCGAGGTCTGCTGAATCCCAGGAACCAGTTGGGTCCCAGACTGATGCTGAGCCTCTGGAATAGGGATACCCAGAGCTGACGGAGACGATAGGGAGCGGCTGGGACGTACAGAGGGAGATGTCAGTGTCGCTCCTGCAGATCCATCCAAGCTTTGAGTAATCCCAGACTCTGCGGGCGAAGGAGATGGCACTGAGGCCAACACGGCTAGGGTGGCGACCACAGTGGAGAGCCTGGTGCACAACATCGGCACCATGAGTGAAGGTGTCCAAGGTGTTGTGCAGTCGGTGACGGCCATGGATGAGGGCCTCAGCAGAATGTCTGCCTCGCTGGGGGATGTCACCTAGACCGGACCGAACTTGACGAGGTTCTGCGGGACATGTCCCGCTCTCAGATGGGAATGGTCAAGGCATCGTGGAGCTTGTCGCAGTGGCAGGTGGGCATCGCTGAGGCACTGCAGAACAGTCACTGAGGGCGTCGACAAAATGGTGTGGACTTGGGGGAGCCGCCAGAGTTGGCAGAGCCAGATGATGCAGGGGCAGCCAGGGCTCGAATCAGCTGCCCCTCCGTCCCAAGGTGGATCCCAGGGCGCTAAGGGAAATGATCAGGAGGAGGGGTGCTGGGTGCCAACTTGGACCCATCCCATGGAGTGGCGACAGTGGGCACCAGCTCCCCCGAGTTCCACCGCTCTGACGAGGCTGCGTCTCGAGGTCAGCACACGGGACAGGGCAGCTCGGCAGTGCATGTGCCGCTGACAAGTGATCAGGTGCCCTCTGGCCCCAGAGCCCCCAGGGGACACCCGCCAGGGGCATCAAAGGCAACAGGACAAGGTAGGCAGTTGGCAGCCTCCACCTCAGATGTGCATCTTTTTATAATCTTTATTAGTGCTACATGTAGGTTTACATTAACACTGCAATGAAGTTACTGTGAAAATCCCCTAGTTGCCACACTGCGGCGCCTGTTCGGGTACACGGAGGGAGAATTCAGAATGTCCAATTCACCTAACAAGCACATCTTTTGGGACTCGTGGGAGGAAACCGGAGTACCCGGAGGAAACCCACGCTGACATGGGAGAACGTGCAGATTCTGCACAGACAGTGACCCAAACCAGAAATCAACCTGTGACCCTGACGCTGTCAAACAACAGTGCTAACCACTGTGCTACCGTGCCGCTCTCATCCTGGGGAAACACCTAGACGTAGTGGTAGAGCTAGGAGGGTCAAGCACATTGATGATCTCTGAGGACACCGGTGGAAGGAGGAGGGGGTGGGGGTAGGTAGGGGATGGGGAGTAGTTTGGGGCTGGAGGGGTTTTGTACAGCACATTAAACACCTTTTTGCACAACCATAATGATGCTTCTGTCACTTTCTTCCACACTGCAGGCTGACCCTTTGGGTGGGCCAGCACTGATCGGCGCACGGCTGTAGCCTCCCTGGGGAGGCCAGAGAATCGAAGGAGGCCGGTGAATATCGGGCAGGTAGGTCTTAAGTAGGTTTAAGACCTACTTCCGCGAGTGTCATTTGGTCCCGCCCCTTTTGGGCGGAGATCCGACTCCGACATCTCATGGTACTTGGGTAAATCCCGGGAGGCGGGGAGGCTGTCTGGAGGTTTGCTGGAAGACTCTCCCGGGATTTTTCGGCCACGTTGTGCTCTCGCTTGAGCACAACACAAGACATTCGCGCCCTTAGTCTCCAGAATGGAAAATTACACCAATGTTATCAGCATGTGTAATGGTAAAAGACCCATCCAATAATGTTAACTCAAATGCAGCATAATATTATTATTTTTATGGTAGTGTGCAGCTCCACAGCGCAAACTTCACCTTCTCAGGAGTCAAAGACTCCAGCAGGCCCCCCCGCCACGCCGAGGCACAGGGTGGAGAAGCTGACCTCCACCCCAATAAGACCTGCCTGCAAGTAATCAGCGAGGCGAAGGCTAAAACATCTGCCCCCGCACCCACCTGTAGCTCCGGTCAGTCCGATATCCCGAATATGGCTTATAGGGGACCGGGCTCTACGTCCACATGTAAGACGCCCAAGATTGTACTGAACACTGTCCTCCAAAACCGTTCCAGCTTCAGACAGGACCAAAACATATAAACATGGTTCGCGGGGCCCCTCCCACATCACTCATTGACGTCCTCCACCCCCTCGAACAGTCGGAATATCCTTGATTTTGTACGGTGCATCCTGTACACTACCTTCGTCGGCGATCCTCCCTCTCCTTCCTACCCATCTTAGCCTTAAACGACATCACCTCACCCCATCGCCACCACTTTCAGAGCCTCCCAGACCACTGGAAGCGAGACCCACCCTGTGCAATTAAACCCCACATACTCCTCAATGGTTATTATTATTATTATGATTAACTTCCCAATCTTGTCACAGAAGCTCCAGTCCACTAATAAGCCCACATCCATTCTCCACCCCAGTCTCTGGGCTGCCCCCTTCTCCAAAATCACATTCATCCAGTGCGGAGTGTAATCTGAAATCACAATTGCCGAGTACGCTGACCTCTTAACCCCAACCAACAGCGCCTTTCCCACCCAAAAAAGTCAATCCTCGAATACACCTTGCCTAATGGGGAGAAGAACAAATACTCTCGATCCATTGGATGCAAAATCTCCACGGGTCCACTCCTCCCATCTCCTTCACGAGCCATCCAATGCTTCCACCCCCACCCCCCCACACCCCCTGACTGAGTCAGTGAGCGTGGCTGGGACTTGTCCACTATCCGTTTCAACACTATGTTCCAGTACACCCCTACAATCAGGTCATGGGTGTCCAAATTGCACAATTGGCACAATTGCGAGGCACAGAGGAGGTCGTGAGGACGCTCCGTAGACAGCTTGAGGAGAAGGAGAGAAGTAGAGAGGGAGACATTAGTGAAAGCGAGAGGTTAAATGTGCAGCTCTGGGAGCAGCTAGCGGCGAAGGACAAGGAGATGGATGATGTCAAGAGGGCACCCCAATCTTGTCTCCAGATTCAGTATGATAAGGCCTACCAGGACACGCAACGTGCGGTACTGGTAAGAGAAGAAACAGAGAACCAGGTAGAACAATTGAGGAACAATGCAATGATTTGAAGGCACCCTCCGAGCACTCCACAGTTCAACCATGGAACAGAGGCAGAATTTGGTGGATCATGTCAAGTGCAGGCAGCAAATTGCAAGATTGCTGAACGGATTCAGAGATACCTTTGGCCCGCAGTTAGATCAGGAAGATGGCCCCGATTGGCAGGAACTCAGTGAAATGGCCCAACGGTATGTGAGTGAGACAGAGAACCAGAATCGAGCCCCCCAGGCCCCAAAAAGGAAAGCACCCGCACCACCAATTGCACCGGCAGCACCCAACCCAATGAACCCCATCACTACGCAGCGCAGGGTCACCACGGAAGACCAACCCGATTTTGTGTATACAACCCCATTAACCATCATCCAGTTAAGAGATGCCCGCGATAAGATTGAGAGTTTCCACCCCATATAAGACCCACACCACGTTTTCGAACTAGTGAAGCAACAGACCCTCATGTACGGTTTAGACGAGCAGGAAGAGGTAAAGCTCATAGTGATGTGCCTAGACCCGTCTGTTAGTTCAGCCCTTCCCGACCCACAAAATGTAGGAGGAGGTAGCCTCCAAGAGATGAAAACAGCCATTTTAGACGCCATTGGCTATAATAGAGGAGATCCGGCAGAAGGACTCAACTGGTGCTGACAGAAAAAGGGAGAGCATCCAACAGCGTTTGCTGGACGCCTCTGGATCCACTTTACCGCGGTATTTGGTGAATTAGCCCGCGCCCGTTTATCAGCAGATGATACCGCCAAATGGACCCGTACTCTAGTATCCCATGCCACAGAGGCAAGACAGAAGGCATGTGCCAGTTACGACCTCTCAGACCCGGCACACAATGAAGCGTGGGTACTGAAACGATTATCGAGAGCTTGGGAACAGTCCCTACAGAGAAAAACAGAGCAGGAGAGAATAGACACCACAATGAATCCAGTAAGGGCACACCAAGACCCCGCATGGGTAAATGAAGGCAGAAGCAACGCACAGCACCCTAAAGCACAGGAATGTTATAACTGCGGACAGAAAGGACATTACGCACGAGAATGTCAAGACCCCCCGAAACAGCAACGGAATCAGCACACAAATGCCCCCCCTAGAAACAATGCCAGACCCATCCACAGTGTTAGCGCTCGAGCAGATAATTTGGCCATAAACGGCATCGATTGACAGTGTTTGGGCTCCCCAACTTGGGTCTGCGATACCCTTTGGGATAAGTCCGGAAGACTGGTAGTTGCAGGCACAGTCCGGGGACACCCAGTAGAGTTCCTTTGGGACACAGGAGGGTCCCGAACCATGTTAAACTCCTCCGCGATGTACCAGAGAGATATATGGCCCACTACAGACACCATTACCCTTAGTGGCTTTACAGGTCACCTCCAGCAGGGACACATCATAGCCCCTGTGGATGTACAGATTGGCAATATTAAAACAAAACACTCGGTCGTTTTAGTAGATTTACCCCAGGTAGTAGAACACATCCTGGGCATAGATTTCATGGGTGCACACAACCTTTCGTTCGACCCCGTTAATAGATGTGTATGGAAAATAGCTAGAGCAGCGCGCGCCCCCGCCACGCTCACAATAGGAGACTATGCACACAGGATTAGCTCAGTAGGAGAGTACTGGTTTGATCCACAAACCATTACCACAGACAAAGCGGTTAGAGAGGTCTTGAAAAGACATAAAGCATTGTTTGCCCAGCACAAGCACGACTGCGCCAAAATCCCAGGAGTGGTTAACATTACAGGTCCCGATCCGAAGCCCCAGAAACAATACGGCTTTCCCCAGCAAGCCAAGGGAGAGATAACCAAGGTAATCCAAAGTTTATTGAACCAAGGAGTGATTCGACCCATAGCGTCAACGAACAATGCCTCGATTTGGCCAGTAAGAAAACCAGATGGTTCATAGCGACTGACCATCGATTATAGGGAATTGAACAAAATGACTCCACTAGCAGCCCCCACTATTGCCACGAGTCCCGAGACCATGTTAAAACAGGACTCCAGTCAAAGTTTTCACGGTATTGGATATTAACAATGGCTTTTGGTCCATACCACTGGACAAAGCATGCCAATATAAATTTGCATTCACTTTCAAGGGACAACAGTACACGTGGACATGCCTTCCACAAGGCTTCCACAACTCCCCCTCCATCTTTCACAGACAATTGGCGAATGACTTATCTAAATTTTCCCACCCTGAATGCCTTGTTCAGTATGTGGACGACTTGCTCTTACAGACTGACACCAAGGAAGAGCACATTTAGCTTCTTTCAGAATTATTAGGACTACTCGCAACAATTGGATGCAAAATTAATCGTAAGAAAGCCCAAATTCTTCATGAAAAAGTCACATATTTAGGTACGGTCATCATGCATGGGAAGCGTGAAATAGAACATAAACTCATTGATTCCATTGTAAAATTGCCCTTGCCCCAAAACGTTACAGCACTCCAGTCATTTTTAGGCCTGGTTGGTTATTGTAGAAACCACATAGACGGTTTCGCCACAAAAGCAGCCCTACTTTCCGAGCTCCTTAAGAAACAGGCCCCGTGGAAATGGCTTCCACAGCATACGGACGGTGAAACGCGCCCTGAGCACAGCCCCTGCTTCGCAAGCCCCAGATCCACACACCCATACGTGATAGAGGTAGCAACCACCGACCGAACCCTTTTGGCCGTACTCCTGCAGGAAAGGCACGATCGTTTAGGACCCATAGCCTATGCCTCACGAGTTTTAGATCCAGTAGAACAGGAATTTTCAGCCTGCGAATGGCACCTACTGGCAGTTTTCTGGGCGGTACAGTACTTCTCGTACATAACCGGACTCAACCCCATAACCATTATGACCGAGCACAGCCCGACACAGCTTTTATTGGACGGCAGACTAAAAGACAGCACAGTAAGCCAAATTCGAGCAGCGCGATGGAGCCTACTCCTACAAGGACACGACATTACCGTAAAATGGACAAAAACGCACACGTTTGAAAAACTTGAGGATAGACAAGTCCCCCGGGCCTGACGGGATATATCCAAGGATTCTATGGGAAGCAAGAGATGAAATTGCAGAGCCGTTGGCAATGATCTTTTCGTCCTCACTGTCAACAGGGGTGGTACCAGGGGAGTGGAGAGTGGCGAATGTCGTGCCCCTGTTCAAAAAAGGAACTAGGGATAACCCTGGGAATTACAGGCCAGTTAGTCTTACTTCGGTGGTAGGCAAAGTAATGGAAAGGGTACTGAAGGATAGGATTTCTGAGCATCTGGAAAGACACTGCTTGATTAGGGATAGTCAGCACGGATTTGTGAGGGGTAGGTCTTGCCTTACAAATCTTATTGAATTCTTTGAGGAGGTGACCAAGCATGTGGATGAAGGTAAAGCAGTGGATGTAGTGTACATGGATTTTAGTAAGGCATTTGATAAAGTTCCCCATGGTAGGCTTCTGCACAAAGTAAGGAGGCATGGGATAGTGGGAAATTTGGCCAGTTGGATAACAAACTGGCTAACCGATAGAAGTCAGAGAGTGGTGGTGGATGGCAAATATTCAGCCTGGATCCCAGTTACCAGTGGTGTACCGCAGGGATCAGTTCTGGGTCCTCTGCTGTTTGTGATTTTCATTAATGACTTGGATGAGGGAGTTGAAGGGTGGGTCAGTAAATTTTCAGACGATACGAAGATTGGTGGAGTTGTGGATAGTAAGGAGGGCTGTTGTCGGCTGCAAAGAGACATAGATAGGATGCAGAGCTGGGCTGAGAAGTGGCAGATGGAGTTTAACCCTGAAAAGTGTGAGGTTGTCCATTTTGGAAGGACAAATATGAATGCGGAATACAGGGTTAACGGTAGAGTTCTTGGCATTGTGGAGGAGCAGAGAGACCTTGGGGTCTATGTTCATACATCTTTGAAAGTTGCCACTCAAGTGGATAGAGCTGTGAAGAAGGCCTATGGTGTGCTCGCGTTCATTAACAGAGGGATTGAATTTAAGAGCCATGAGGTAATGATGCAGCTGTACAAAACCTTGGTAAGGCCACATTTGGAGTACTGTGTACAGTTCTGGTCGCCTCATTTTAGGAAGGATGTGGAAGCTCTGGAAAAGGTGCAAAGAAGATTTACCAGGATGTTGCCTGGAATGGAGAGTAGGTCTTACGAGGAAAGGTTGAGGGTGCTAGGCCTTTTCTCATTAGAGCGGAGAAGGATGAGGGGCGACTTGATAGAGGTTTATAAGATGATCAGGGGAATAGATAGAGTAGACAGTCAGAGACTTTTTCCCCAGGTGGAACACACCATTACAAGGGGACATAAATTTAAGGTGAAAGGTGGAAGATATAGGAGGGATATCAGAGGTAGGTTCTTTACCCAGAGAGTAGTGGGGGCATGGAATGCACTGCCTGTGGAAGTAGTTGAGTCGGAAACATTAGGGACCTTCAAGCAGCTGTTGGATAGGTACATGGATTACGGGAAAATGATATAGTGTAGATTTATTTGTTCTTAAGGGCAGCACGGTAGCATTGTGGATAGCACAATTGCTTCACAGATCCATGGTCCCAGGTTCGATTCCAGCTTGGGTCATTGTCTGTGCGGAGTCTGCACGTCCTCCCCGTGTCTGCGTGGGTTTCCTCCGGGTGCTCCGGTTTCCTCCCACAGTCCAAAGATGTGCGGGTTAGGTGAATTGGCCAATGATAAATTGCCCTTAATGTCCAAATTGCCCTTGGTGGTGGGTGGAGGTGTTGAGTTTGGGTAGGGTGCTCTTTCCAAGAGCTGGTGCAGACTCAAGGGGCCGAATGGCCTCCTTCTGCACTGTAAATTCAATGATAATCTATGATTAATCTAGGACAAAGGTTCGGCACAACATCGTGGGCCGAAGGGCCTGTTCTGTGCTGTATTTTCTATGTTCTATGTTCTATGTTCTATGTTCTATGTTCTATGTTTCTGGCCGACAATTTGCACTATGCAGGAACCCCACATGAGTGTGCGATCATAGCCCCCAAGCACAGTACAGGCCCCTTTGTTCCCAAGTCGGTACCGAAAAAGACAGGCATTCGACAGCTAACAGACAAAGCTTTGAGAATTTATGTAGATGACTCCTCCGCAGTCCTTGATGGAAAAAGGATCACAGAATGTGGGATTTATGTAGAGGACGCACAGAGACGCGCTTTGGAAGAGATCTCTTTAAAGTTGCCTGGACACTTAGGTTCGCAGGCAGCCGAGTTAGCAGCCATCGCTTACATTGTCCAGCACCCCGATTCGTTCCCGACCCCAGGAGACATATATTCAGACAGTTTGTACGTCTGCAACACCTGGACAGAATTCCTACCCCTGTGGGAATCTAGAGGATTTATTTCTGCCGACGGAAAACCTCTACCCTCAGCGCCATTACGCAAACACATCCTCCAGACAGCTAAAGGCAGAAAATATGGCATAGTCAAAGTAAGAAGTCACCACTGTTCCTCCCCACCCAGTAATGTGAAAGCTGACGCCCTAGCGAAGGCAGGCTCACGACATGGCCACTTTTGGCAACCCCCCAAGAGTGCCCCAGTACACACAGTTCAGGTCTCACAGACCAACATTCACGACTTAGCCCAGGCACAGAAGGAAGACGAGACATTGAAGGAAATTTTAAAAGGAAACTTCCCAGCTCCCTGCAAAAAGTTTAAAAGTTCTTTAACGATCCATGAGGGAATCATTTTAAAAGATGGCATTTATGCAGTCCCCACCCAGGACAGGAATGAGATCATTTGTAAATTCCATGACAGACATGGACACCAAGGGATAGAATCCACCCTTGCCCACCTCAGACCCCTCTGCCTGATTTAAAAACCGACGTATCCCATTATGTTGAGAATTGCTTGATTTGTGCACAAAACAACCCAGACAGATATGCGAAAAAAGCCCAGCTACGACACACCCGCCCTGTAAATGACCCGTGGGCAAAATTGCAGTTAGACTGTATTGGTCCCCTCCCCCCACAGCAGAAATGGATACAAATATGTGCTGGTTGTCATCAACACATTTACGAAATGGGTCGAAGCTTTCCCCTCGAGAACAAATACGGACAAATCCTAACCGAGCAAATTTTCACCAGGTGGGGACTCCCCCGTAGTATTGAGTCGGACCAAGGTTCGCACTTCACATGAAAAATGTCATGACAATTTTTGGGATAAAGCAAAAGTTCCACATTGCCTATCACCCGCCGTCCAGCGGCATAGTGGAACGCATGAGTCGGACACTAAAGACCACACTTAGAAAACTAATGCACTGATGTTTATTAGAAACACGGTGTCGGTGGCGGGAGTGATCTCGAAGGTGGTGAAGGTCCGGGTCAAGCCAGGCTGGGGGTTAGCTATATTTGGGGTAGCGGATGAGGCCGGGAGTGCAGGAGGCGAAAGAGGCCGATATTGTGGCCTTTGCGTCCCTAGTAGCCCGGCGTAGGATTTTACTCATGTGGAAGGAAGCGAAACCCCCCGGCGTGGAGGCCTGGATAAACGATATGGCAGGGTTCATAAAACTAGAGCGGATGAAGTTTGCGCTGAGAGGATCGGCTCAAGGGTTCACCAGGCGGTGGTAACCATTCCTCGACTACCTAGCGGAACGTTAGGGAGAAAATAGATAGCCAGCAGCAGCAGCCCGGGGGGGGGGGGGGGGGGGGGGAATGGGGGGTAAATTGTTTGCGTTCTAAATGGGGTGAGGGGGCGGGGGAGCATTATTTTGTGTTATTTGGTTAGTTTACTATATTAGTTAAACAATGTTATATATCAGTTATCACGTTACCGTTTTTGTTGATTTGTAAGGGGGAAAAATTGTGTTTGAAAACTTTAATAAAATATATATTTTTTTAAAAGAAACACGGTGTCGAGTTCGACAGGTTACACCCCCCATACCCTCATGACCGGACGACCCATGAAGGGTACCGAGTATTTATTTGGGCTTGATTTGGCCAGCCCCGCAGTCACTGCCCTGACCCATGAGAAAGCAGTCCAGCACATGGTAGAAAATATTAAAGCAGCACAGCTCACTGCAGCTGTTCGACTACGCGCTAAACGAAAGCAGAGTAAAGCCTGCTTTGATAAGACAGTACACCCGACAGAGTATACAGTCGGACAGCAAGTCATGATCTCCCTCTACAACCCCAGCTCATTCCTCTCCCCTAAATTTGCAGGACCCTATTCAATCTCGGACAAAGTAAGCCCCTCAGTTTATAAAATCACATATCCGAATGGAAAGTTAGGATGGTTCCATGTAAATCAGCTTAAAGTTTATGGAACGCAGTGCAGCCACTCGCACCACCTCTCATTGGCGATGGCAGACAACAGAGACCCGCCTTCTGACAACCCAATCGCGCCCTCCCCCAGCAGCAACAGCACGTCCACAGACATGACCTTGACCATGATATGTCCAACCCCTTCGTGACGATTTATTTGCCCTCACCGGAACCTGACCCACCACCCGATGATAGCGACACCACCCTTGCCCCGACTGCCCTACGGAATATGAAACATTGGCACCGCGATAATTCCTGTCATCTGACGAAATGGACCCCACATCGGCACACGCCGCATTGGCACTCAAACTCCAGGCACGAGTTTGGCACCCGAGAGATGGTGATGACTCCGAGTCTGACTCCCACCATGGTAACCCCTTTGAGACCCTTTTTTGAAATGGAACCTTGAGGTGTCCAGATGATGAGAGTCAGGAACCGATTGAGATTTACGGTGTCCCATACTCTGATGGAACCTGCCCGCTTTACTTCTTTAGTTTATTTATTTTTTTTAAATATATTTTGTTAAAGTTTTCAAACACAATTTTTCCCCCTTACAAATCAACAAAAACAGTAACATGATAACTGATAACATTGTTTAAATAAAATAGTGAACTAACAAAATAACACAAAATAGTGCCCCCTCACCCCATCTAGAACACAAAAATCCCCCCCCCCCCCCCTCCCTCCCTTCCCTCCCTCCCTCCCCCCCCCCCCCCCCCCCCCCCCCCCCGGGCTGCTGCTGCTGGCTATCTATTTTCCCACCAAAGTTCCGCTAGATAGTCGAGGAACGGTTGCCACCGCCTGGTGAACCCCTGAGCCGATCCTCTCAGCGCAAACTTCATCCGCTCCAGTTTTATGAACCCTGCCATATCGTTTACCCAGGCCTCCACGCCGGGGGGTTTTGCTTCCTTCCACATGAGTAAAATCCTATGCCGGGCTACTAAGGACGCAAAGGCCACAATATCGGCCTCTTTCGCCTCCTGCACTCTCAGCTCATCCGCTACCCCAAATATAGCTAACCCCCAGCTTGGCTTGACCCAGACCTTCACCACCTTCGAAATCACTCCCGCCACTCCCCTCCAATACCCCTCCAATGCCGGACACGACCAAAACATATGTGTGTGGTTCGCCGGGCTTCCCCCGCACCTCCCGCACTTGTCCTCCACTCCGAAGAACCTGCTCAACCTCGCTCCCGTTTTGTGTGCTCTAAGTAGCACCTTAAATTGGACCAGGCTAAGCCTGGCACACGAGGAAGAGGAATTTACCCTACTTAGGGCATCAGCCCACAAACCCTCCTCAATCTCCTCCCCGAGCTCTTCTTCCCATTTTCCCTTCAGTTCTTCTACCAGCTCCTCCCCCTCTTCTCTCATTGATGCACTAAGCGTCAAGAACCACAAAGACATGTGAGACTTTAACTCAGGCTTTAATATACTACATGGGAGGCTTACCCGACACAGACGACCCCGGACAGAATGGGGCCGGTCCCAGAAGAGGGTTCTTATACTAACTCCCGGGGGAGTGACTAAGGCGGAGCTCTCCGTGGCCAGGTCGGGTTACCTACCAGTGACCGAACCTCTGCAGAGCTACAGTACAATACACAGTATTACAGGGCCACGTTACACACAACTATTATATACTATGTACAATAGTAGGGAAGTACAGTGGTGCATCACCACACTCATCTCCCGGTATATTTCGGACACTTTGCCCTCCCCGACCCACCCCCCCCAAAAGCACTCTATCCTGGATCCCTTGTGTCGGGAGGAGCGGAAGTTCCCTCACCTGTTGTCTCGTGAATGCCCTCACCTGCATATACCTAAAGATATTCCCCGGGGGCAGCTCATACTTTTCCTCTAGCGCTCCCAAGCTCGCAAACGTCCCATCTATAAATAAGTCTCCCACTCTCCTAATTCCTGCCCGGTGCCAGCTCTGGAAACCTCCGTCCAACCTCCCTGGGGCAAACCTATGGTTGTTCCTGATTGGGGACCACACCGAGGCTCCCAGCACACCCCTCTGTCGCCTCCATTGCCCCCAGATACTTAATGTTGCCACCACCACTGGGTTCGTGGTAAACTTTTTCGGGGAGAGCGGTAGTGACGCCGTCACCAGCGCTTTTAAGCTCGTTCCTTTACAGGACGCCATCTCCAGCCTTTTCCACGCCGCCCCCTCTCCCTCTATCATCCACTTACGGATCATCGCCACATTGGCGGCCCAGTAGTAGTCGCCCAAATTCAGCAACACCAGTCCCCCTCTGTCCCTGCTACGTTGCAGGAACCCCCTCCTTACCCTTGGGGCCTTCCCTGCCCACACGAAGCTCATGATGCTCCTATCTATTTTTTTGAAAAAGGCCTTAGCGATCAATATAGGGAGACATTGAAACACAAATAGGAACCTCGGGAGGACCATCATCTTAATCGCCTGCACTCTACCCGCCAGTGTCAGCGGCTGCATATCCCACCTTTTGAAATCCTCTTCCATTTGCTCCACCAGCCGAGTCAGATTGAGTCTGTGTAAGGTTCCCCAGCTCCTGGCTATCTGAATCCCCAGGTATCGGAAGTTTCTTTCCACTCTCCTTAGCGGCAGGCCATCTATCCCTCTACTCTGGTCCCCAGGGTGTATTACGAAAAGCTCACTCTTCCCTATGTTAAGCCTATATCCCGAGAAATCTCCATATTCCCTCAATATCTGCATAACCTCTATCATCCCCCCCACTGGATCCGCCACATATAGCAGTAGGTCATCCGCGTAGAGTGACACTCAGTGTTCCTCTCCCCCTCTAACCACCCCTCTCCATTTCCTGGAGTCTCTCAGCGCTATGGCCAGTGGTTCAATTGCCAGCGCGAACAGTAATGGGGACAGCGGGCATCCCTGTCTTGTTCCCCTATGTAGTCGAAAATACTCCGACCTTTGCCGATTTGTGACTACACTTGCCATTGGGGCCCCATAGAGGAGTTTAACCCAGCTGACAAACCCCTCCCAAGAACCCGAACCTCCTCAGCACCTCCCATAGATACTCCCACTCTACCCTACCAAATGCCTTCTCTGCATCCATTGCCGCCACTATCTCTGCCTCCCCCTCTGCTGGGGGCATCATTATCACCTCCAATAGCCGTCGCACGTTGACATTCAATTGTCTCCCCTTTACAAACCCTGTCTGATCTTCGTGCACCACCCCCGGGACACAATCCTCTATCCTCATTGTCAGCACTTTTGCCAGCAACTTGGCGTCCACGTTTAGGAGTGAGATAGGCCTATAAGACCCGCATTGCAGCGGGTCTTTATCTCGCTTCAGGATTAGTGATATCGTCGCCTCCGACATTGTCGGGGGTAGGGTCCCCCCTTCTCTGGCCTCATTAAAGGTTCTTACCAGCAGCGGGGCCAACAAATCCACATATTTCCTATAAAATTCCACCGGGAACCCGTCAGGTCCCGGGGCCTTCCCTGCCTGCATGTTCCCCAGCCCTTTGGTCACCTCGTCCACCCCAATTGGCGCCCCCAGGCCTGCCACCGCCTGCTCCTCCACCCTCGGGAACCTTAGTTGGTCCAGAAACTGCTGTATCCCCTCTTTTCCCTCCGGGGGTTGGGACCTTTTTAACTCTCATGAAATGTCTTGAACACCTCATTTACCTTCCCTGGTCTCCGCACGGTGGTTCCCGTTTCATCCCTAACTCCCCCTATTTCCCTCGCCGCTGTCCTCTTTCGAAGCTGGTGGGCCAACAGGCGACTCGCCTTTTCCCCATATTCATATCTCATCCCCTGTGCCTTCCTCCACTGTGCCTCTGCCCTTCCTGTGGTCAGCAGGTCGAACTCCGTCTGGAGTCGTCGCCTCTCGCTATATAGTCCTTCGTCCGGGGCCTCCGCATATTTTTTATCCACACTCAAAATCTCCCCCAGTAATCTTTCCCTTTCTTTGGCCTCTGTTTTCCCCTTGTGAGCCCTGATGGAGATCAACTCTCCCCTGACCACCGCCTTCAGCGCTTCCCATACTACCCCCACTCGGACCTCCCCATCATCGTTGGCCTCCAGGTACCTTTCGATACATCCCCGCACTCTTCCACAGACTCCCTCATCCGCCAATAATCCCACATCCAGTCGCCAGAGTGGATGCTGCTCCCTGTCCTCTCCTAGTTCCAGATCCACCCAATGTGGGGCATGGTCTGAAACAGCTATGGCCCAGTACTCCGTTCCTTCCACCCTTGAAATCAGTGACCTTCCCAATACGAAGAAATCTATCCGGGAGTATACCTTATGGGCATGGGAGAAAAAGAAGAACTCTTTGGCCAGCGACCTAGCAAATCTCCACGGAACCACTCCCCCCATTTGGTCCATAAACCCCCTAAGCACCTTGGCCGCTGCCGGCCTTCTTCTGGTCCTGGATCTAGATCTATCTAACCCTGGGTCTAGCACGGTGGTGAAGTCCCGCCCCCATTACCAGGTTTTCTACCTCCAGGTCCGGGATGCGTCCCAGCAACCGCTTCATAAATCCCGCATCATCCCAGTTCGGGGCAGAGACGTTGACAAGCACGACCTCCATTCCCTGCAGTCTGCCACTCACCATCACATATCTGCCCCCGCTGTCCGCTACGATGTTCCTAGCCTCGAACGACACCCGTTTCCCCACCAATATGGCCACCCCTCTATTCTTTGCGTCCAGCCCTGAGTGGAACACCTGTCCCACCCATCCTTTCCTTAACCTAACCTGGTCCGCCACCTTCAGATGCGTCTCTTGAAGCATGGCCACGTCTGCCTTCAGTCCCTTTAAGTGCGCGAACACTCGGGCCCTCTTAATCGACCCATTTAGGCCTCCCACGTTCCACGTGATCAGCCGGACTGGGGGGCTGCCTGCCCCCCCCCCTCCCCTGTCGACTAGCCATCACCCTCTCTGGGCCAGTCCCACGTCCCGGTTCCACCACCCACCCGTCCCCCAGGCGGCGCATTCCCGCCTCGATCACCTTTTCTCTTACCAGCTCCCTTTCGATCTCCGCAGCAGCAACCCATTGTCCCCCCCTCTATCCCCCCCTCCACTCCACCCGCCCCCCCCCCCCCGCTAGATCCCCATCTAGCATGGTTACTGCCCCCATATTGCTTCCGAAAGTCAGCTGACTTCAACTGACCCCGGCTTCTCCCGCTCTCTCCTTGACCCCCCCGTGTGAGGAACTCCCCTCCTCCTTGCTCCGATCTTCCCGCCATCATCTCTCTGGCGCGGGAAAAGAAAAAGAAACCCCGCGCTTGCTAGAACCATCCCGACCCCCATGGCGCAGCTCCCCCTACCGCCCCACTCCCATTCCCCATCCCCCGCCTGTATCTCTTCTTCCCCCCCACCGGCGCCCACATTTCTCAGTGTCCCCCCCTCCCCAATTTACACCTCTATACATCAGCATTGTCGTTTCCCCTCCAACATCAGTCCCTCAGTTCTGGTCCAGTTTCTCGTTTTGAATGAAGGTCCATGCTTCTTCCGACGTCTCAAAATAGTAATGTCTGTCCTGGTGCATGACCCACAATCGCGCCGGCTGCAACATCCCGAACTTCACCTTCTTCTTATGCAGCACCTCCTTGGCTCGATTGAAACTCGCCCTCCTTCTCGCCACCTCCGCACTCCAATCCAGATAAACTCGTATCACCGCATTCTCCCATCTGCTACTTCGTACCTTCTTGGCCCATCTCAAAACAACCTCTCTGTCATTGAAGCGGTGAAATCGCACGATCATCGCCCTAGGTGGTTCTCCAGCCTTTGGTCTCCTCGCAGGGACCCGGTGGGCCCCTTCCACTTCCAAGGGGCCCGAGGGGGCCTCAGCTCCCATTAGCAAGTGTAGCATCGTACTCACGTAAGCCCCGCCGTCCGCTCCTTCCACTCCCTCGGGGAGACCCAGGATCCGGAGGTTCTTTCTCCTTGATCTATTTTCCAGGACTTCAATCCTTTCGATGCACTTCTTATGGAGCGTCTCGTGCGTCTGCATTTTGACCGCTAGGCCCAGGATCTCGTCCTCGTTGTCCGTTACCATCTGCTCCACCACACGGAGCTCTATCTCCTGGGCCTTTTGTGTCTCTTTAAGCCCCTCGATTGCCTGTAGCATCGGGGCCAGCACCTCCTTTTTAAGCAGCCCCACACACCGTCTTAAAAATTCGTCCTGGTCCGGTCCCCATGTCACCTGGGCTCCCTCCGACGCCATCTTGTTCCTTTCTTTCTTCTGCCGCTGCCCTGGAGGATTCTCCGAGATCTGGCCGCCACCGCCGATATTTTTCTTTTTCGCTGGGGGGGACTCCCTGTTGCCTCACCCCACACCGGGTTTCGTCAAAAAAGAATTTCCCGTTGGGGCTCTTAAAAGAGCCCGAAGGTCCGTTTAAGCTGGAGCCGCCGAAACGTGCGGCTTAGCTGGTCATCGCCGCAACCGGCAGTCCTTTAGTTTATTTTTAAATGTTGTATGTTCTCTCTTGTACCATTTAGTGTGTCAGCCTCACGAATAATGTCTTGATACAGTAAGAACTACTCTTCTGATGCCACATGGCAGTTAAGGAAACAAGTTCGTTGGAGCCCATATATTTCCACATTCTTACCGCTCTTGGAAGGTCACTCAGGCAGTGGAGTAACGGCACTTATCCCCGTCCTGCCTGAGGACCCCCAATACATTTGGTCAGCCAAGCTCGGGGAGTGGAGCAACGGCACTGATCACAGCCCTACCCGGGGATTCCACCCATTCTTGCCCTGCTGCGGATCATACGCACCCCATTCGGAGAATTGTTTTTGAAACTCTTTTGCTGGTCTTTTTCATGTCTGTGGTTTAAAGAATGCACTTTGCCACAACTTTTGCCCCTTTCCAGCGACCCTTCGGTTGCTATTCCCCCACCTGCTATTTACATGTTCGAATCACTTGGTTGTAAAACTAGTTTGCAGAGGATGGAGAAATTGTCCGCCCACCCAGCCCATGAAACACAGGCTGCGAGAGTGCTCGCACTGGGACAGAATTTTTTTTCCGGATGTCTTGTCTCCAAAATGATTGTTTAAAAAAAATTGAGGGAGTCACATATGGTGATGATTCTAAATGGGAAATTGACGATAAGGAGAAACAGACAGACAAATGAGATGTTAAGCAACAAGATAATAACATATTATGCTTGTACCCCTAGGAAGATACGAAGATACTTAAAGACAGAGAAAAGCCCGAACAAGATGAAGACGAACCTGATGATTTGCATCATGATCGTCGCTGGAACAGTCCAGTTGCGCGCATTACCCACCTCTACCTCCATCACCACACAGGCCCTGAACACGACTACCCAACACAACACCCCCAGCCCGGACACTACACCACACAGCCACTGATACCCCGCATGGTGTGAGAATCTCATTAAATGGTACTCCCTGTCATACACAGTAGAAGCCCTACTGGTGCAGTGTCATCCAGACAATCTCCCGCCCTCCAGTATATGCATTTAGAGCCCCTTTCCTCGGACTCCAACAAACCCCACATTCTTTCTGAACCCTTCCTCCCTAATAAATTCCGCGGTTGTTGTTTCTTTAATAAAGTTATTTCTTTGTACATAGACATTTGATAAGTAGGAATGTGATGCTGCTATTGGTTATATTTTTTGTATTGTAAGATAAGTTCTTTGAATGTTAAATAGCAGCATGAGTGTAGTCTAGTTAGAGACAGTTAGAGGTTCCCCTTTTTGTGTAAGGAGAATGAAATATAGGTTTGAATGTTAAATGCCCCTTAGGAATTTTTAGAATATGTGTTGTGTTAGGGAAATTTAGGTAACTATTTTGACCCATAGGACAGAGTCGGGTAGAACCTATCCTTGATTGAGGGTACCCGGCATGTCAGAGAACAGGAGAAGATCCAGTATTGTGATCCTTCACGCTTCACGTTGAGGATCAAGAGGACGGAGTGTAGCCATCTGGGATGGCCACTTACAACCAGGAACAGAGAAACTCGCAGAGTATAGCGGGTAAAATGGACAAAGCAAGATTCAGGCGGGCTCAGAGCCTGAAATGTATATTTGCAAGCAAGGAGTCCAGACGGTATCGAAACTCCGACCAATTAGCATTTTGATGGGCCGGTTAGCATTTGATGGCCCATCTCCACCAAGACAAAGGACTGGTACTTGAGCGACCGGTACAGTCCCTGACATTTCGGCGCCACTCCCTGTTCTAGGGAAGCGTAAACAACAGGGTCAGTGACCGCTTGGGACACGTCCAGCCATCCATGCACCCGCCCATTTATTGGTTAGAAATCAAACATAGTGATCGGGGATCACTCAATTAGTGGGGTCCAAACTGAAGGACCACCCAAAAGAGCGCGAAAACCCCCAAGTATAAGAAGCGAGTCCGCCATATGTTCGTTCTCTCTTGGACCTGGCGCCCCAGCCATGACCATCTCCAATCGCAGCACCACCAGAAGCAAGTCCAAGTTCAACGCCCGCTACCAGACGGATGAGCCTAGCTGAGCAGCAGTTACTTCTTCAGACTCAATAGATCCAGAATCGAACAACGGCCACTGTTCCTCTGACCGAAGCCGGGTGCCTGAAGATAAGTACAGGTTGTCTTAGTCGATAGGTGTAGTTAACTAGTAGTGTATGTTGCATGACTAATTGTGTGTAAATAAAGTACCCTTGACCTTGAACTAACTAACTAGTGTTTGGCTTTTTGATCGATAGCCGGTTGAACCTTGTGGTGGTATCATTGATAACTGGCGACTCTGAGCATTAGAATACAGATATCAAAAGAAAGGAGGCAAACTCACTGATTGTCGTAGTTACAGCAGAGCCACAGAAAAGGCAACATCTCCTTTATATATAGAAAAAAACTCTTCCTATCTTTCTTTATATTACTAGCTAGCTTGCACTCATACTTTAACTTTGCCCCCCTTATTGCTTATTTAGTTGTCCTCTTTTACAGGCTTCCCAATCCTCTGGTTTCTCACTAATTCTCGCCACTTTGTACGCTTTTTCTTTAGCTTTTATGCTGTCCTTGACTTCCCTCGCCAGCCATGGATGCCTTGTCCTCCCCTTAGCATGTTTCCGCCTCCTTGGGATGAATTTCTGTTGTTGCCTCCCTAATAACCCCCAAAAACTCCTGTCATTGCTGTTCCACTGTCTTTCCTTCTAGGCTCCTTTTCCAATCAACTCTGACCAGCTCCTCCCTCATGTCTTTGTAGTCACCCTTATTTAATTGTAATACCATTACATCTGATTGCAGCTTGATGAGTCTAAGGGCAGGATTTACTGACCAACCCGCCGCATGTTTTTTGGTGGTGGAGGCAGCTCCCCAGTGGGATTTGCCGACCCTGACGTTGTCAACAGGATTTCCCAGTGACTGCACCTCTCGTCCCCAGGAAACCCATGTGCCGGCATGGGATTGGAAGATACCGCCGGTGTGAACAGCCTGTAGGTCGCACCCTTAGTGTGGGTTAAACTGGTGAGAAACTCCCCAGGGCTCAAAAATGTGATTAAGAGTCGTTAGATGGTGGTGGGGAACTCACCGGCAGAAGTCTCCCAGCAAAACCCGTCACAAATGATATTTAGGGCACGATCTTCCCAAAAGGGAACAATGTCCCCGAGGAAGTGAGTCTAGCCATGTATTTCTCGGCACTGCAGTGTTGAATAAGGAGCCGGAACGAGGAACACGTGGCCGAGGCCGCACATAGCCCCGTTTGTTATAATGAGGAGCTCTGCTCACCGGATCATCCAAGACATCATCAGAGGCTCCTAAAAGAATTCCCGACCTCCTCACCCCTGCCCGAACGCAATTTGGGATGGTCCACCACCCGCCCGCCCAACACCCACAGTGGGCAACCCCGGCCCTATCATGCCCATGCAAGAAATGCCAGCTTGGCACCTTGGCAGCGCCAGGGTGCCAGGCTGGTAGTGCCAGGGTTCCCAGGTGGCACCAACAGTGCCAGGGCATCACCCTGCCAAATCCCCTTGGAGGTCCTCACAAGTGCAGTTCCGTCTGGTTCCCGTTTGTGGGGACCAGTACTAAATGGCACACGCCCGAGGTCATCGAGGCAAAGGGACTGAATCCCAAAGCCTCAGGTACGTTGCGAATCTACACATTAGAGTAAGGCTTACTGCTTCGTTTTAATCTGCAGATTTGCTAAAACGTGATCCCACCCATTGTGGGTGGGATTCTCCTTGCAACTCCTCACGAGATTGCACTGAATCACGCAAGGCATTGCAAGCTGGGTCTCCTGGCTTTCAACAGCCATGCTGTGCTGCGGAGAGATGCTTTTCCGGCGAAGCATGGCTGGAAAATTGTGTTCTTAGAAATGTTTCCGTTAGGACTTCCGGTGGCGGCTATGAAGGAGTAAGTCGCACATTTGGTGGCTCCCGCTCTGGTCGGACTTTTGGACCTTTCCCCCAATCTTTTAACGGACTTGAATTGTAGAACGGATGTCAGTGGCAATTCTCTACTGAATTCCCACTTCGGTGCATGGAGAAAAGGACTAAAGTGTTCGTAAGGGTAGAAATAGGAAGACAGCGAAGACTTGGGCTGTAGCTGCAACAGAAGACAGCATGGCGGAGGGACGAACCTCTGGCTTGTCGACCCAGCAGTCTATGGAGCAGCTGATGCAAGTCATTCAGGAGGGCTTTGCTATTCTTGTCCTCCAGGATTGAGGACTGTGTTCCGGACGTTATTGGGGAGGACCAGACGGGGTTTGTTAAGGGTAGGCAGTTGGTGACCAATGAAAGAAGGCTGTTAAATGTGATCATGATGCCTCCGGAAGGTAGGGAGATTGAGGTAGTGATTGCAATGGACGCAGAAAAGGCTTTTGATCGGGTAGAATGGGACTATCTGTGGGAGGTACTGGGACGGTTCGGATTTGGGCGGGGCTTTATTGACTGGGTCAGGTTACTGTATCAGGCTCCGGTGGCAAGTGTGCGGATGAACAGGACAACTTCGGACTACTTTAGACTGGACCGGGGGACAAGACAGGGATGCCCCCTCTCCCCACTGTTGTTTGCGCTGGCTATAGAGCCGTTGGCAATCGCTCTGAGAGCTTCAAGGGGCCGGTGGGGACTGGTCCAGGGGGCTTTGGAGCACAGGGTTTCGCTCTTTGCGGATGATCTGCTTCTGTCCGTTTCGGACCCAGTGGAGGGGATGGAGGAAATCATGAAGATTTTAGGGGAATTCGTCCGGTTTTCGGGGTATAAGCTAAACATGGATAAGAGTGAGATGTTTGTGGTTCAGGCGAGGGGACAGGAGGGGCGACTGGGGGAGCTGCTGTTTAGGTCAGTAGGGGGTAGTTTTAGGTACCTGGGCATTCAAGTGGCGCGGGAATGGGACCGGCTGCATAAATTGAATCTAGCCCAGCTAGTGGGTCAAATGTAGGACGATTTCCGGAGATGGGACGCGCTCCCGTTGTCGCTGGCTGGGAGGGTACAAACGGTGAAAATTACGGTCCCCCCCAAGGTTCCTATTTGTATTTCAATGTCTCCCCATTTTTATTCCGCGGTCCTTTTTTAAGCGGGTCCACAGGGTGATCACGGGCTTCGTCTGGGCGGGCAAGACCCCACGGGTAAGGAAGGTAATGCTCGAGCGGAGCCAGGGAGAGGGCGGGCTGGCGCTGCCAAATTTTAGCAATTATTACTGGGTGGCTAACACAGCCATGATCAGGAAATGGGTGGTGGGGGAGGGGTCGGCGTGGGTGCGTATGGAGGCGGCCTCTTGTAAGGGCACCAGTCTGGGGGCATTGGTAACTGAAACTCTGCCGCACCCACCAGCGCGGTACTCCACCAGCCCCGTGGTGGTGGCGGCCCTGAGAGTTTGGGGCCAGTGGAGGCGGCATGTGGGAGCAGTGGGAGCATCAGTCTGGGCCCCAATTTGTGATAACCACCGGTTTGTCCCGGGGAATATTGATGGGGGTTCAGGGTATGGCAGAGAGTGGGGATTGAGAGGATGGGGGATGTGTTCATAGAGGGGAGCTTTCCGAGTATGAGGGCGCTGGAGGAAAAGTTTGGGTTGGCGAGGGGAAACAAATTCAGATACTTGCAGGTACGGGACTTCCTTCGTAAACTGGTGGCAGTCTTCCCGCTCCTACCGCTGAGGGGGATTCAGGACAGGGTAATTTCAAGAGGGTGGGTAGGGCAGGGGAGCATCTCGGACATCTATAAGGAGCTTATGGGGTCGGAGGAGGCGCATACCGAGGAGCTGAAGTGTAAGTGGGAGGAGGAGCTGGGAGGTGAGATTGAGGATGGTTTATGGGCAGACGCAGTGAGTAAAATCAACGCGTCTGCAACATGTGCCAGGCTCAACCTGATACAATTTAAGGTGGTGCACCGGGCTCACATGACAGTGGCCCGGATGAGCAGATTCTTTGGGGTGGAGGACAGGTGCACAAAATGCGCAGGAGGACCAGCGAACCATGTCTATATATTTTGGACATGTCCAAAGCTACCTCAATAAAATGTTTATAAAAAAAAAGAAATATTTCTGTTAAATCGCACCCAGTATCTGCTGTTCATGCTACCCACACTCAGGATTGGATTGGATTGGATTTGTTTATTGTCACGTGTACCGAGGTATAGTGAAAAGTATTTTTCTGTGAGCAGCTCAACAGATCATTAAGTACATGAAAAGAAAAGAAAATAAAAGAATATGCATAATAGGGCAAGTGCAAAACAGGCAGCAGTGTGACTGACACAGAGCAAGAAAGAGGAAGGACCGCCATACCACTGTAAATTTTCTTTAACTTAAAGCCTGCTCAAAACTCATAAACAGAATTCATCAGTAATACATGGTTCTAGAATAGTTATCCGCACATTACTTGAAAAAAGCACCCTTTTCCAAAATGTGTTTATCTCTTAGGGGTTGATCTACAAAATGTTCTGACTGATGGCTGCTATCCCAACTGTAACTCCTCATTTTGAGGCATAGGAATCGAGGAATAATGTATCGATACCAAGCTCTGGGACATAGTACAATGCTGCATACTGAAATCAGCAGAGCATCCCAGCAAGTGAGACACAAGCAGGCAAATCTTTAGAAAGTTACCTGCATTTTGAGAACATTCTTTGCTTTTAAAATGCTTATAAAAGATCATTTTGTACATTGCAATGATTGAAAAAAGTCAGTGCCATGAAATCTATTTTCATCTTGCTTTACTTTATATATGCGTTATATGTTTTGAAATAGTAGAATTCGGAGGATGTGTTTTTAAATCCAATACTCAAACCTCTTGGACCTGCCCTCAATAGCAAGGGTCTTTTATTAAAAATTGAAAAAACATAGCTTTAAGAACAGCAAGAACGCATCTTGGCATCTCAGTGCTTAGGAGATGCTCCATTAATCACAGCTAGTTTCCAGGTGACAGTAAGGATCTTTGGTATTAATTTGTGTCATGAGCATGTAATTCTAATGAGTCATGTTCTTTAAAGTTGATTGGTTAGTGTAGTCATGCACTCAAAATGTTCAAAGTACACTCCATTTAGTTGGTGTACGTGCATTGTCTGCATTATTTGTTCATATTTCTGTGCACAAGAGGTTTAAAATGTTGCCACTTGTTAACATCAGATGACAATGATACCTGTATATAAATTGCTTCAGTTAATGGCATTAGTATAGATTGTGCTGTTTCTGAAACATGTGCTGAAATATTTTATTTTATTTGAAAGCAAAGAGATTTGTATATTGAGGAAGCCATTGGTTGTTATCTGAACATATCATGTAATTATTAATCATATATTTTTGCTTTAGAAAGTTCCACATACTATTTTGTGCATATTTTAACGTTTGATATAATTATAGGGAGAGTGACAACATCACAGAATTGTTACAGTACTGAAGGTTCAGCACTGCACTGGCTCTCCGAATGAACAATTCACCTAGTTCGTATCCCCTTCCTTCTCCCCGTAACTCTGCATATTATTCCACTTGCAGACCATAATCCAATTTTTTCTTGAATGCCTCAGTTGAACCTGCCTCCACCACACTCTCAGTCAGCCGATTCCAGATCTTAGTCACTTGCCGCAGGAAAAGGTTTCTCCTCATGCCTATTGCTTCTTCTGTATGTGTAAAGTAAACGATTTTGTTGATAATTCCACCTGCAATCAAAAAGATATTTAAAAGAAAGGGAAAGCATACTTAACCTCCGTTCTGCAATGGAAAATAGAATTATTTAAGGTACAAGATTACAATCTTAATTAGTGTTATTTAATTTTACCTGTCATGTTACTTTGCATGGGTGAGTGTGGGGAAGTGGGAGCTGTTCCCATCCACATCATGGGCGGGATTCTCCGCAAACGGCACAATGTCTGCTACCGGCACCAAAAACGGCGCGGATCAGTCCGGTGTCGGGCCGCCCCAAAGATGCAGAATTCTCCGCACCTTAAGGGGCCAAGCCCTCACCTTGAGGGGCTAGGGCCGCGCCGGAGCGGTTTCCACTCCGCCGGCTGGCGGGAAAGGCCTTTGGAAAAGGACTTCGCCGGGCGACGCATGCGCAGGAGCATCAGCGGACGCTCACTGCATCCCCGCGCATGCGCAGGGGAGGGGGTCTCTTCCACCTCCGCCATAATGAAGACCATGGCGAAGGCGGAAGAAAAATAGTGCCCCCACGGCACAGGCCCGCCCGCGGATCGGTGGGCCCCAATCGTGGGCCAGGCCACTGTGGGGCACCGCCCGGGGCCAGATCACCCCGCGCCACCCCAGGCACCCCGGAGCCTGCCCGCGCCGCCTTGTCCCACCGTTGAAAAGGAGGTCAAATCCACGCCGGCTGGTGAGGGTTGACAGCGGCGGGACTTCGGCCCAGCACGGGCCTGAGAATCGCCAGGGGAGGGCCCGCTGACCGGCACGATTCCCGCCGATTGGCGCGCCGCGATTCCCGCCCCCGCCGAATCTCTGGTGGCGGAGAATTCGAGACACAGCGGGGGCGGGATTCACGCCAGCCCCCGGCGATTCTCCGACCCGGTGGGGGGTCGGAGAATCGTGCCACATGTGTCTGTGAACAGCAATTATCTACAATATTTATATAGAATCATAGACTACCTAGAGTGCAGAAGGGCACTCTGGAATACCTAGGGCGCTGTGAGGCAGCAATTCTAACCACTGTGACACCACGCTGTCCCTAAGTAAGATGTATTCATATATAGTTAGTATAGTTGCTGGCCACATAAAGCTAGTGGTGTTGGGGTGATGCAGGCCATGTGGTGCTAAAACTAGTGGTGATACAGGCTATGTATGGCTGGGTGATAGATATTTTCACAATCTATATTTTCTGATAAACCACCATGTTTATTTATCACACTGAGTGAATTAGAAATTGCAAATGCAATATTTCCTGGTGTAAAGCCCCCAGTACAAGCAGTTAGATTTATCAATGCAAACAGGTTCATAGAATCATAGAATTTACAGTGCAGAAGGAGGCCATTTAGCCCATCGAGTCTGCACCAGCCCTTAGGAAAGAGCACCCCACTTAGGCCCACACCTCCACCCTATTGCTGTAACCCAGCAACCCCATTAACAATAAGGACAATTTATCATCGCCAATCCCCCTAACCTGCACATCTTTGGACTGTGGGAGGAAACCGGAGCACACGGAGGAAACCCACACCATACGGGGAGAACATGCAGACTCCACACAGGTTGCAGGATGTTTTGCTAAATCTGTGGGTTGCATTCAAGGTAATGTTCACAATTGCAATAACTGGCCACAGGAGAAATAAGCTTTAGTAATATCATAGCCCCTTCCCTAGTTGGACTATCTACACACTGTTCCAAGAAGCCCTCCTGGATGCTCCTTACAAACTCTGCCCTGATCCATGCCCCTAGCACTAAGTGAGTCCCCCTCAAGGACAGGGGAGGGCATCTGTGTGTCGAGCCAGATGAAATGGGCGAGGCGAGGCATTAAATGAGTACTTTGCATCAGTATTCACGAAAGAGAAGGGCTGGATGGATGATGAGTCTGGGGAAGGGTGTGTAGATAGTTTGGGTCATGTTGAGATCAAAAAGGAGGTGGTTTTGGTGGTCTTGAAAAACAGTAAGGTAGACAGGTCCCCAGGGCCTGATGGGATATACCCCAGAAAACTGAGAGAGGCAAGGGAGGAAATTGCTGGGGCCTTGGGAGAAATCTTTCTATCCTTACTGGCTACAGGGGAGGTGCCAGAGGATTGGGGAATAGCGAATGTTGTTCCTTTGTTTAAGAAGTGTAACAACGATAATCCAGGTACTTACAGGCCAGTGAGCCTTATGTCAGTGATAGGGAAATTATTGGAGAGGATTCTTCAAGACTGGTTCTCCCACTTGTAAATAAGTGGCCGTGTTAGCGAGAGGCAACATGGTTTTGTGAAGGGGAGGTCATGTCTTACGAACTTGATCGAGTTTTTGGAAGAAGTGACGAAGATGATTGATGAGTGTAGGGCAGTGGACGTTGTCTACATGGACTTCAGTCAGGCCTTTTACAAGGTCCCTCATGGCGGACTGGTACGGAATGTGAAGTTGCATGGGATCAGAGGTAAGCTGGCAAGATGGATACAAATCAGCCTCGGTCATGGAAGACAGAGGGTAGCAGTGGAAGGATGCATTTCTGAATGGAGGGCTGTGACTAGTGGCATTCCTCAGGGATCAGTGCTGGGACCCTTGCTGTTTGTAGTATATGTAAATGATTTGGAGGAAAATCTAACTGGTTTGACTAGTAAGTTTGCGGACAACACATAGGTTGGTGGAATTGCGGACAACGATGAGGACTGTCAGAGGATACAGCAGGATTTAGATCATTTGGAGACTTGGGCGGCAAGATGGCAGATAAAGTTTAATCCGGACAAATGTGAGGTAATGCATTTTGGAAGGTCTAACATAGTTGGGAAATATACAGTAAATGGTAGAACCCTTCAGAGTATTGATAGGCAGAGGAACAGAGCAATGGGTGTACAGGTACACAGGTCACTGAAAGTAGCAACGCAGATGGAGAAGGTGACAAAATACAAATTTCTTTACCCATCAGTCTGGCCTCAATAAAAGTCAAGATGGATTTGCAGGTACAGCATTAGTTATTTTATTTGGCTTGCAAGCCTGATTCATTTCACAGAGGCATAGGACACATCCAGTCTCCTACACCCCGGAAAGCGAATGAGCAAAGAGACAAAGGGATTTCTGCAAATCAATTCAAATGGTATCAAGTTTCACATACACGATTCCCATAAGTCATCCTATACCCCTCCTGACCTGGTCATACATTCTGATTGGCTCACTTCTCATCCCTTCCTCTGGCCCCCTTATTACCCAGCATCCTTTTCTCCTCCTTTGGTGGACACACCTCCTCCTTGCTTTGCCATGCGGTCTGAAATCCTTTGTCTGTGAACTCACCAGAATGAGACTGGCCTATCTCTACATTACAGTAACTAATATCTCTAAAGTAACTATTTTATATCACATTCGTCAAAGGCATACGGCATGCTTGCCTTCATCGGCCGGGGCATTGAGTTTAAAATTTGGCAAGTCATGTTGCAGCTTTATAGAATCTTAGTTAGGCCGCACTTGGAATATAGTGTACAATTCTGGTCGCCACACTACCAGAAGGATTTTAAGGCTTTGGAAAGGGTACAGAAAAGATTTACCAGGATGTTGCCTGGTATGGAGGGCATTAGCTATGAGGAAAGGTTTGAAAAACTTGTTTTTGTCTCACTGGAGCAATGCAGATTGAGGGGCGACCTGATAGAGGTCTACAAAATTATGAGGGGCATGGACAGAGTGGATAGTTAGAAGCTTTTTCCCAGGGTGGAAGAGTCAATTACTAGGTTTCAGGTTTAAAAGAGATGTATGGAGGCAGGTTTTTTTACACAGAGGGTAGTGGGAGACTGGAACTTGCTGCCGGGAAACGTAGTGGAAGCAGATACAACAGTGACTTTTAAGGGTCATCATGACAAATACATGAACAGGATGGAAATAGAGAGAAATGGTCCCCGGAATGGGAGGGTTTTTTAGTTCAGATACTGCTGGGGGGGGGGGGGACTTACCAGGGGTAAGCCATGGGGTGCAGGTCTCTGGCACAGAGTATATCCCTGTTGCAGGGAAGGGGGGAGAGGAGTAGAGCATTAGTCATTGGAGACTCCATAGTTAGGGAGATAGATAGGAGATTCTGTGGGAATGAGAGAGACTCGCGGTTGGTGTGTTGCCTCCCAAGTGCCAGGGTCCGTGATGTCTCGGATCGTGTTTTCGGGATCCTTAAGGGGGAGGGGGAGCAACCCCAAGTCGTGGTTCACATAGGTACCAACGACACAGGTAGGAAAAGGGATAGGGATGTAAGGCAGGAATTCAGGGAGCTAGGGTGGAAACGTAGATCTAGGACAAACAGAGTTATTATCTCTGGGTTGTTACCTGTGCCACGTGCTAGCGAGATGAGGAATAGGGAGAGAGAGGAGTTGAACACGTGGCTACAGGGATGGTGCAGGAGGGAGGGTTTCAGATATCTGGATAATTGGGGCTCATTCTGGGGTGGGTGGGACCTCTACAAACGGGATGTTCTACATCTGGACCAGAGGGGTACCAATATCCTGGGGGGGAAATTTGCTAATGCTCTTCAGGAGGGTTTAAACTAGTTCAGCAGGGGATTGGGAACCTGAATTGTAGCTCCAGTATACAGGAGGTTTAGAGTAGTGAGGTCATGAATAAGGTTTCAAAGTTGCAGAAGTGTACCGGCAGGCGGGAAGGTGGTTTAAAGTGTGTCTTCTTCAATGCCAGGAGCATCCAGAATAAGGTGGGTGAACTTGCGGCATGGGTTGGTACCTGGGACTTTGATGTTGTGGCCATTTCGGAGACATAGATAGAGCAGGGACAGGAATGGTTGTTGCAGGTGCCGGGGTTTCGATATTTCAGTAAGCTCATGGAAGGTGGTAAAAGAGGGGGAGGGGTGGCATTGTTAGTCAAGGACAGTATTACGGTGGCAGAAAGGACGTTTGATGAGGACTCGTCTACTGAGGTAGTATCGGCTGAGGTTAGAAACAGGAAAGGAGAGGTCACCCTGTTAGGGGTTTTCTATAGGCCTCCAAAAAGTTCCAGAGATGTAGAGGAAAGGATTGCAAAGATGATTCTGGATAGGAGCGAAAGCAACAGGGTAGTTGTTATGGGACTTTAACTTTCCAAATATTGACTGGAAACGCTATAGTTCGAGTACTTTAGATGGGTCCATTTTTGTCCAATGTGTGCAGGAGGGTTTCCTGACACAATATGTAGATAGGCCAACAAGAGCGAGACCATATTGGATTTAGTACTGGGTAATGAACCAGGACAGGTGTTAGATTTGGAGGTAGGTGAGCACTTTGGTGATAGTGACCACAATTCGATTACGTTTACTTTAGTGATGGAAAGGGATAGGTATATACTGCAGGGCAAGAGTTATATCTGGGGGAAAGGCAATTATGATGCGATGAGGCAAGACTTAGGATGCATCGGATGGAGAGGAAAACTGCAGGGGATGGGCACGATGGAAATGTGGAGCTTGTTCAAGGAACAGCTACTGCGTGCCCTTGATAGGTATGTACCTGTCAGGCAGGGAGGAAGTGGTCGAGTGAGGGAACCGTGGTTTACTAAAGCAGTCGAAACACTTGTCAAGAGGAAGAAGGAGGCTTATATAAAGATAAGACATGAAGGTTCAGTTAGGGCGCTCGAGAGTTACAAGTTAGCTAGGAAGGACCTAAAGAGAGAGCTAAGAAGAGCCAAGAGGAGACATGAGAAGTCTTTGGCAGGTAGGATCAAGGATAACCCTAAAGCTTTCTATAGATATGTCAGGAATAAAAGAACGACTTCGGCCAGTCAAGGACAGTAGTGGGAAGTTGTGCGGGGAGTCCAAGGAGTTAGGAGAGGTGCTAAATGAATATTTGTCGTCAGTATTCACACAGGAAAAAGACAGTGGTGTCGAGGAGAATACTGAGATTCAGGCTACTAGATTAGAAGGGCTTGAGGTTCATAAGGAGGAGGTGTTAGCAATTCTGGAAAGTGTGAAAATAGATAAGTCCCCTGGGCCGGATGGGATTTATCCTAAGATTCTGGGAAGCTAGAGACAAGATTGCTGAGCCTTTGGGTTTGATCTTTAAGTTATCTTTGTGTACAGGAATAGTGCCAGAAGACTGGAGGATAACAAATGTTGTCCCCTTGTTCAAGAAGGGGAGGAGAGACAACCCCGGTAACTACAGACCAGTGAGCCTTACTTCTGTTGTGGGCAAAGTCTTGGAAAGGTTTATAAGAGATAGGATGTATGCTCATCTGGAAAGGAATAATTTGATTAGAGATAGTCAACACGGTTTTGTGAAGGGTAAGTCGTGCCTCACAAACCTTATTGAGTTCTTTGAGAAGGTGACCAAACAGGTGGATGAGGGTAAAGCAGTTGATGTGATGTATATGGATTTCAGTAAAGCGTTTAATAAGGTTCTCCACGGTAGGCTACTGCAGAAAATACAGAGGCATGGGATTCAGTGTGAGTTAGCAGTTTGGATCAGAAATTGGCTAGCTCGAAGAAGACAAAGGGTGATGGTTGATGGGAAATGTTCAGACTGGAGTTCAGTTACTAGTGGTGTACCACAAGGATCTGTTTTGGGGCCACTGCTGTTTGTCATTTTTATAAATGACCTGGAGGAGGGCGTAGAAGGATGGGTGAGTAAATTTGCAGATGACACTTAAGTCGGTGGAGTTGTGGACAGTGCGGACGGATGTTACAAGTTACAGCGGAACATAGATAAGCTGCAGCGCTGGGCTGAGAGGTGGCAAATGGAGTTTAATGCAGAAAAGTGTGAGGTGATTCATTTTGGAAGGAATAACAGGAAGATAGAGTACTGGGCTAATGGTAAGATTCTTGGTAGTGTGGATGAGCAGAGAGATCTCGGTGTCCATGTACATAGATCCCTGAAAGTTGCCACCCAGGTTGAGAGGGTTGTTAAGAAGGCATACGGTGTGTTCGCTTTTATTGGTAGAGGGATTGAGTTTCGGAGCCATGAGGTCATGTTGCAGCTGTATAAAACTCTGGTGCGGCCGCATTTGGAGTATTGCGTGCAATTCTGGTCGCCGCATTATAGGAAGGATGTGGAAGCATTGGAAAGGGTGCAGAGGAGATTTCCCAGAATGCTGCCTGGTTATGGAGGGAAGATCTTATGAGGGAAGGCTGAAGGACTTGAGGCTGTTTTCGTTGGAGAGAAGCAGGTTAAGAGATGATTTAATTGAGGCATACAAGATGATCAGAGGATTAGATAGGGTGGACAGCGAAAGCATTTTTCCTCGGATGGTGATGTCTAGCACGAGGGGACATAGCTTTAAATTGAGGGGAGATAGATATAGGACAGATGTCAGAGGTAGGTTCTTTACTCAGGGAGTTGTAAGGGTGTGGAATGCCCTGCTGCAACAGGAGTGGATTTGCCAACTCTAAGGGCATTCAAATGGTCATTGGATAGACATATGGACGATAAGGGAATAGTGTAGATGGGCTTTAGAGTGGTTTCACAGGTCGACGCAACATCGAGGGCCGAAGGGCCTGTACTACGCTGTAATGTTCTATGTTCTATGGACGATGATATAAATTATAGCTGGCTCTGTAACTACATTTTTGCTCCTATATTATTATTGAATAGTTCTGCTGAGACAAAAGGTACTCATTGGCTTAGATGCCTGTTTAGAAGAGGCAATGTGTAGGAATTGATTGTGTATACACAATGCTTACTACAAAATGGCTGAACTAGCCACATTCCTGAACAATAAGTTACAAACTGGGCCTCATTGAATGAGAACCAGGCGTGGGTATTTCTAGGGAGTATTTCAATAGCTGCTGATAACAGCTTCACAGGACAAGGAGCACAATGTATCCTTAATAGCTCAAGGTCCCCAGATGCAGACAGGACACATCCTTATGTTTGTCTTGAGTGACTTCTGCATGAAGTTAGGGGCTGGTGAGACAACACTTGACCATATGTGTGATAACTGGGATGCTGAGAAAATTGATTGACTGCATGTAATGAATTGTGACGCGAATAAAGTTGATTGATTGTATGTAAATGAGAATGCAACTAATTCCGCCCCTTGAACCTGTATATTAACCCAATGCGAGCCTTAGCTCAAGTGAGAAAGAATGAAAATGAAAATAAAGAGTATTGCGAGGCTGCGGAGCTTCCAGATCTTTCTCCCAGAACTCTGATATTTGGTACTTTGCTCCTGCGGCTGTAGTTTATGAATTTTAAAAATCTAGACGTTAAAAAGCTTTCTTGGCCTTTTGGCTAAGATCAAGTGTAGTATCTGCTCTGCCTTTTGGCTCGGATCTGTTATGTCTTTCTTGTGGGGACTATGAATTGGATTCAATTTGAATTTGAATTGGTTTTTGGAGCAGGCGAGGAGCTGGATTAGGGGTTCGCCCCTGTCCACACTCTGGGCCCTGGCTTTGTAACTCTGATAAAGTAATTTAAATAAAACATTCTTAAACAAGAATGATGCAATTATAAGTTGTCTTTCTCAGCTTTTCCTTTTGAAATTATTTATTTTATTAGTAATACATCTCTGATTATTGCAGTCATAGACACTATTAATGCTCACAATTGATAAGATTACAGCTCCCTCTATTGAACCTGTGGAGTATTGAAAACAATTATCATGTAACTTCATAACTTCATTTAGTTCAATATACTCAGAAACAATCTCAAGGATGAACAAACTATAAAAATAAAAGGAAAAATGCAAGATGTGATTATTTGATATAATCATCAATGTGTGTTAGTTGCTTACATTAATTTTGTCATTTTGATGTAACGTTTTTGAGATTTTTTCATTCTATAATTGTAGAAGATTATGGTAAATTTAAAAGGCATTTTACCTTTATTTATTAGTTTACAGAAGTTACAGTTATTTGCTTCAATTTTCAGGACACAGATAGTTTCAAGAATTAGTTTCTTAATTTTATCGTTTGAGTTTTCTGTTTGGGACTTTTCCCTAAATAATTAATGACCCCACCACAGGAAGTTGTCTGAGAGCCTGGCATGGTTGAGTTGTGGCAGTGGGCAGGAGTCTTACCCCAAACCTCCTGCAATGCGAAGGGGAAATTCCAAGCTGTAATTTGTAAAGCAGAAAGCAAAAGGACTATTTTACATGCTGTAGTAGATCAACAGTAGCAAATTTAGAAGTGTGGTCAACTGTGCAGACAAGAGATTCTATAACAAAAGCAAAATACTGCAGATGCTGGAAATCTTAAATAAAAATTAAAAATGCTGGAAGCGTCCAGCAGATCTGCTGGCATCAGTGAGAGAGAAACAAGTTGATGACAATTAATCAGAACTGGAATTCAGATCAAAGATCATTGATCTGAAACATTGAGGTAATATTTTCCAAGTAGGCTGTCCAATCCAATTGAAGCAACCATGCCCCAGGGAACTATGATGGGATGTCACAATGCAGCGGTTGTGCCATTGCCACAAGATGGTTATTGTCTTTGTGGCAGGAGGCCTCTCCATTGGCCATGAAACAACCGTAGAGGAGGCCCCTTCCTGGAAACCTAGGGAGGCTGCCAGGGTTTACCTCATGTTGGGTAGGCTGGTAGGGTCAGGAAATGACCCTTATTGGGCCATTAATTATTTTAGTTGGCTGCCCCGTAGCTGACCACATGCAGGGGCTGTTGCCCCTTGTAACATGCCACGACAGTGGAAAGATGCGAGCTCCCCTGTTGACGCCTTCCCCTGCCAAATTACCAGTCCTCCTGCATCTCAGCCCAATCGGATGGGGAGGGAATTTCATCTCATTAACTCTGGGTGCGATTCACCAGCCGCGTTGTGCTCTCGCCTCCAGCGAGCCTCCCGACATGCTCCGCACCTCCCAGGGTTCTCCGAAATCCCAGAGTTGGAACCCTGCTCCAAATGGGCGGGACCGAATGACGCTCGCAGAAGTAGGTCATAAACCTACTTAAGATCTACCTGTATGGTATCCACCGGCCTCCTTTGATTCGTCGGCCTCCCCAGCAAGGCTGCAGCTGGGTGCCGATCAGTGCTGGTCCACACAAACGTGGACCAGGTGGAACGGCACCTGGGAGGGTCACCGGTCCATCGGAGATCCCAGTGTGGTTAGGGTACATGCAGGGTGGCTCCCTGGCCCTCCCCCTGGAACATGGGCATCGTGGCACTGCCCAATTGGCACCTTGCCATTGTCACCCTAGCACTGCCAAGGTGCTCAAATGGCACAGCCAAGCCAGCAGGTGCACTGCCTGGATGCCAGGGTGGCAGCAAGGGTGCCTGACTGCCATAGTGGAACTGCCAAGAGCCAGAGGGCGAGGGGGGCCATGCCCATGAAATGAGGGTGGAGGGGGGGTTTGAAGGGTGGGGGAGTGCAGGGCAGGCAAGTAGGGGTCTCCGGGAGGTTGGACGGGAGGGGAGAGGTCCTAGAAGGGAGGGGGGCTGTAAGGAGGCTTTGGGGGGCCTGAAGAAGGGGGATCCCCAGGGACCCCATAGAAGGATGTCCTCAGTTGGGAGGTATGGGGTAGTGTCCATGTGTGTGGGGGTGACATTGTCCATGGGTGGGGGTGTTTGGGGGAACCACAAGCTCACTTAGAGATTGGAGCACCCTTTCAAAATGGCAGCCCAATCTCTGAGCTCAGCTCCCCAGTGCTAAAAAAAGTTCGAAGTGCGGGCTAAACCGGTGAGAAACTCCTTTGGGCCAAAAAAAGTGACTCAGTGTCATTGAATAGCGGTTGGAAACTCACCGGCACTCGCTGAAAAACCTGCCACAAATTAATTTTGAGATTTTTGGGGAGAATCGTGCCCTCTGTTTCTCTCTCAAGAGATCCTATACCACAGAATACCAGGACTACATTTTTATAAGCAGTTGTTTACATAGTAAAATCTACTTGTAAATGTTTGAATGGGCAGTTTCAATATTAGATGAAGTAAAGTTAAATACTAGAAGATAATTAGGCCAGAATGCGCAGATATAATTTAATCCTAATTTAAGATCTGTTGCAGCTCTGGCATCAGCTGTCGCTCAGCTGGTATTTCTCTCACCTCTGTGTCACAAGATTTAAGTTCCATTCCAGAAACTTGAGGAAAAATCTAGCCTGATTCTCCAGTGCAGTCTCAAGGGAGTAATATACTGTTGGAGGTGCTGTCGTTCAGATGGCATGTTAAACCAAAGGCCTGTCTGCTTTGTAAGGTGGCATATAGGGCTGAATTTTACAGGTTATTATAGCAGAAGTGGAAGCCACCCTGCCCTGTGTTCCCACAGTAATTAACTGCTGGCTGGTCAATTAGCAGCCAACTGCTGGGGGATCTGCTGGAGAAATGAGTATGTCACCACCGTCACAGATTTCATCAGCACGTGTGTAGAAGATTATGTGCCAAAGAAGGTGTGGTAATACCAGGTATTGCAGTACCTGAGAGGTGGATGCCCATTGGCTAGACCTAGGAGTCTACCATTGGCTAACGCACATAGCTTCGCCCTGAGAGGCGGGGTATAAGAACCAATGCCGTCCCAGCAGCCTTCACTTTCTGTATCGAAGCTGCTGGGTACAGTTCTAGCTGATTAAAGCCGATTAGTATGACTCTCCTTGTCTCACGAGTAATTGATTGTGCATCAGAAGGTAGTACGTACGTTCCCCAACCGGAAACCATGGTTTAATCCGGAGATTCACTCCCTACTGAAGGCTAGGCCTGAGACGTTCAAGACAGGCGACCTTGATCTATACAAGAACTCCAGGTACATTCTCCACAAAGCCATCAGGGATGCCAAGAGACAATACCAGACTCAGCTGGAGTCACAGACTAGTGACACAGACCCTCGTCGGTTGCGGCAAGGCTTAAACAACATAACGGGTTACAAAGCATCGTCTTGCATCATTCACTTTGTCTATATATATGTTTCTGGAACCCATCTCTTCATTCACCTGAGGAAGGAGCTGCACTCCGAAAGCTAGTGATTCGAAACAAATCTGTTGGATTTTAACCTGGTGTTGTAAGACTTCTTACTGTTACAACATGGTGGCAGTGAATGGAACAACTCAAAACCTCAGAGGGAGTGCAGAATAAAATTAAAACCCTGGAAAAAGTAAGGAAAAATGGAAGAACAAAAACCTATTCTGACCTGAAGGAAAGCTAAAGAAGCGAATGAGCAGAAGGAAATCACCAGAGAAAAGCTCCAAAGAAAGGCTTAGAAGCTGAAGGTAGAAATTAAATTCCTCACTGCAGTAGAAGGCTCCGGTGAATCCTGGGGAAGTCCAGCTTAAATACCCAAACTGTGCAGAGTCAGTAGACCTAGAACTGGTGTGCTAAAAGTTTATAATTCCTGGGCAATACAAGTCTTGAAAAAGTTAAATACTGCAGTGTTCAGAAACTGCCACGTAAGTCTGAGAAAACCTATTCCCGAGTCAGCACCTGAATATGTGACAGCTGAGCTAGCTCTAAACAAACAAAAAAATTAAAAATGAATCATTTAAAAAACCAAGTAAAAACCGGGGTTCGATGCTTCTATGATCCAAGAATGGCCCATTTATCCGGCCATTAGACGATGGACGGTACAGTGCCATTCAAATGTGTTTAATGCAGAACAACTTCAACCTCCACTGGTAAACAGGGTATCATTATCAAATACAAGAACCTCTGGTATGCCGTGAACAAAGAAAAACAAAGAATGTTACAGCACAGGAACAGGCCCTTCGGTCCACCAAGCCTGCGACGATCCAGATTCTTTATTTTGACCGACTGCTTATTGCCCAAATGATCTGTATCCCTCTAGTCCCTGCCATTCATGTGTCTATCAAACTACATCTTAAACGTGCTATCATGTCTGCCTCCACCACCTCCCAATGTGTTCCAGGCACCCACCACCCTCTGCGTGAAAAACGTTCCCCGCACACCTCCTCTAAACTTTACCCCCCTCACCTTGAACCTGTGTCCCTTTGTAATTGAGTCTTCCACCCTGGGAAAAAGCTTCTGGCTATTCACCCTGTCTACACCTCTCGTAATTTTGTGGACCTCAATCAGGCCTCCCTTCTTTCCCTTCTGACCATTCACCCTGTCTGTACCTCTCGTAATTTTGTGGACGTCAATCAGGTCTCCCTTCAGCCTCTGTCTTTCCAATGAAACAATCCGAGTTTATTCAACCTCTCGTCATAGCTAGCACCCTCCAGACCAAGCAGTATCCTGGTAAACCTTCTTTCCATTCTTTCCAAAGCATCCACGGTCCTTCTGGTAGTGTGGCCACCAGAACTGTATCCAATATTCCAAATGCGGCCTAACTAAAGTTTTATACAACTGTCATGACCTGACAACTCCTGTACTCAATGCCCTGGCCGATGAAGGCAAGCATGCCATATGTCTTCTTGGCCACCTTATCCACCTGCATTGCCACTTTCATGGAACTATGGACCTGGACGCCCAGATCCCTCTGTATGTCAATGCTCCTAAAGGTTCTGCCATTAACTGTATAATTCACACCTGAATTTGATCTTCCAAAATGCATTACCTTGCATTTGTCCAGATTGAACTCCATCTGCCATTTCTCTACCCAACTCTCTAATCTATCTATATTCTGCTGTATTCTCTGACAGTCCCCTTCACTATCTGCAATTCCACCTATCTTAGTGTCATCTGCAAATTTGCTAATCAGACCATCTACATTTTCCTCCAGATCATTTATATATATTACAAACAATAGTGGTCCCAGCACTGATCCCTGTGGAACACCATGAGTTACAGGTCTCCATTCTGAAAAACTCTCTTCCACTGTTACTCTCTGTCTCCTGTTGCCAAGCCAGTACTTTATCCATCTAGCTAGCACACCCTGAGTACCTTTTGTACCAGTCTGCCATGAGGGACCTTGCCAAACGCCTTACTAAAATCTACATAGATGACATCCACAGCCTTTCCCTCATCAATAAGTTATGCCACCTCCTTTTTCAAAAAACTCTATCAAGTTGGTAAGACATGACCTTCCCCTAGTGTTGCCTATCACTAATAAGTCCATTCGCTTTCAAATGTGAATAAATCCTGTTGCTGAATATCTTCTCCAACAGCTTCCCCACCACTGATGTCAGGCTCACCGACCTATAATTACCTGGAGTATCCCTGTTTCACTTCTTAATCAAAGGAACAACATTGGCTATTCTTCAGTCCTCTGGAACCTCGTCTGTGGTCAAAGATATCTGTTAAGGCCCCAGCTATTTTGTCTCTTGCCTGCCATAGAAACCTGGGATATATCCCATCCGGCCCAGGGAACTTGTCCACCTTCATGCATTTTAAGACATCCAACACTTCCCCCTTCATTATGCTGACATGTCCTAAAGTATTCACACACCCATCCCTAACTTCAACGCCCATCATGTCCCTCTCCTTGGTGAATACCGATGCAAAGTACTCATTAAGGATCTCACCCACTTCCTCTGACTCCACACATAACTTCCCTCTTGTCTTTGAGTGGGCAATACTCTTTCCCGAGCTACCCTCTTGCTCCTTATATATGTATAAAAGGCCTTGGGATTTTTCCTTGCCCCTGCTTTCCAATGACATTTCATACCCTCTTTTAGCCCTCCTAACTTCCCGTTTTAAGTTTGTTCCTACTTTCCCTATATTCTTCAAAAGCTTCATTTGTTTTTAGTTGCCTAGACCTTATGTATGCTTCCTTTTTCTTTTTGACTAGTCTCACAATTTCTCCTGTCATCCATGTTTCCCTAATCCTGCCATTTCTGGCCTTCATTTTCACAGGGACATGCCTGTCCTGCACTCTAATCAACTAGTCTTTAAAAGACTCCCACACATCAAATGTAGATTTACCCCCAAACAGTCGCTCCCAATCCACATTCTCCAGCTCTTGCCAAAATTTGTTGTAGTTAGCTCTCCCCAATTTAGCACCCTCGAGGACCACTCTTGTCCTTATCCATCAGTATTCAAAAACTTAGGGAATAATGATCACTATTCCCAAAATGTTCCCCTACTGAAACTTTGGTCACCTGGCCGGGCTAATTCCCCAATACTAGGTCCAGTAAGGCCACCTCTCCGGTTGGACTATCAACATACTGTTTCAAAAAGCCTTCTTGGACACACCTAACAAATTGTTCTCCATCTCAACCTCTGGCACTAATGGAGCTCCAGTTAATACGGTAGAAATTAAAATCACCCACCACAGCAACCCTGTTATTTTTACATCTTTCCAGAATTTCACCACATATCTGTTCCTCTGTATCCCGCTGGCTATTGGGAGGCCTATAGTACAACTCCAACAATGTGATTGGACCCTTCCTATTCGTGATCACAGTACCACCTATCTGTGTCCCTGACTGTCGAATCCCCAATTGGTATTGCTCTATTATGCTTTGCACCCCCCCCCCCCCCCCACCCTCCCCCCCACCCACTCCTCTGTACAGTAGGGACAGCTCTGGCTACTGCTGCTGCTGTCACCTGATAGGCTACCCCCTCGTCAGTTTCCAAAAGAGCATACTTGTTGGAAGCGGCACAGCCACAGGGGGCTCCGGCACTGACTGCCTGCCCCGTCTAGCGGTCATCCATTTTTCTTCCTGTACCTTGGATGTGACCACTTCTATCTATGACGCTTTCTGCCATTTGGGTCGATGGCATTGTGAGGCCTGTGGCGTTGAAATGCCTAAGTTTATGAATACCTTAAGAAGACTGACTGAACTTTACCTAACACCTTACAACATACGTCTTGCAGTGGTGGGAATGAGCTGTGGTCCAGGAAGAGGTTACAGCACTCAGTGTCAAGAGCTTCTGGCAGCACAGCTAAACACAAGGAGCAGCATTTGGTATTTGGCTGCTCATCAGTGCAGATGAGAGAAGGAGGGGAGAGGCATACTAAATTCACTGTGCAACACATCAAACCTTGGGCTGATAAATCTTGTCTCATCTGTCATCTCTGCCACCCACTGAATAATAGATCAGAATTGCTCCTCCAAGGCACCCCCACCCCTCTGTGTTTCCAACCAGCTCAGAATGATGGCGTCGGCTGCCAGGAGCAATGGAGGAGGTGAGATGACAGGCAGCCCTGTGGTTTGATGACGAAGCATGTCCTCCTTCAGGCTGTGACAGAATGGCTGGAGGGGACGGGAAGAGGAAACCTCCCCCTGAAATCAAGCAAGCCTGGATGGAATTGGCAGAGGTCAGTAACTGTGGGGTCTTCTAAAGGATCTGGGAAACAAGCGAATGAATGACCGTCTCCAATCTGCAAGGGTGGGTGACAAACCTAACTCTTGATGTGGGCACACACCCATGTGAGGAGCCTCAGGACCTTGTCTGTCTTTGGGGGATACTAGAGGTGAGGAAAGTTGGATGGTGTGCAAGGAATACTGTCACGTGGAGGAGAAATGCACCTTAGGTTGTGGCCCCCAGACAGAATGTTTTCTCCCTTCAGCTACGTTGCTCATCATTCTTCATTTGTCTTTGAGAGAAAAGAGGGCCCATAATGCCTGAGAAAGAGTAATGACTGGTGGTGGAGTGTCCAATCATGGCAGACTTGATGCAGATGAAGGATGATATTCTGCAGTATGCCTGTCACTAGGGGTGGAGATCTAGTGATGGAGAGACGAGAGTTTATGGTGAGAGGTGGGGTGAATATCCAAGGCACCCTTGCTTATGCCCAGCAGCAGGGGCAATTGTGTGCCTGTGGCAGTGAAAGGGATGAGTCTCTGTTGGTAAAAGGCTGGGAGGGTAGCATTCTGTGTCATGCATTACATGGCAAAGGTGTCTGTCTAAGATGCTGTAATCTAATTTCCTACTTCATCTTAAGTGTTGAGTGGTTCTGATTTTTCTGTTTTCTCTAACAGTTCACCGCTGCCACTATCACTGAGGAACAGGCATTACCCTCTGAGGAAGAGGGCAGGACCTCAAAGGGTGCAACATCTGTCTCATACCACCACCAGATCAGATATTGGCATTTTGGTGGTAAGTGCATATTGGCCAATGTGATACCACAAAAGGGTATGAGCACCTAACCAGCTGTCAAAGGCTGTGACAGTACTCTAATAGTTAGAGCCCTGGTTGATGGTGAGCCCCAAACAGATGACACGCTTCTAGAGTAGTTGGTAATGCAACAGAAGCAGGTGTGTGAAGATCTGGCACAGCTACCAGAGGGCAAGGTCAGTGTAGGAGCCCCTAGAGGCCCTGGCTTGTCTATCTCCTTCTCATCTGCATAGGTGGTTCCCTCTGTCTAGAGATTTGCACTCATGGAGAGTGAGAACCAGCAGAACTGACAGGAAAGGTTGGGTATACGTACAGACCTACAGGCCATCGTTTGTCATTCAACTCAAGCAGACAGTACCAATGTGAAAGGAGGACAGGGCATTGTTAAGCTCTGATGGTAGCTCTATAATGAGAACTAGAAAGGAGGTCTTTACTTCTTCAACTTTATTGTGTTCGGCAATCATTTCTTCACAACTAAACAACGCCACTGATATCCCGATTGTATATCAGTGCAGTCTTTTAAACAATAAATTAATCTATGCAATCTATTAAAAAATTAAGTAGAAGGGAACATTAACTCTTTCCTAATACTTGTTCCCCTCAGGTAAGTAGTGAGGTACAAGTGTACCTCATAACAATGGTTGAGCAATAACTATCTGCATCTGGGGTCTCTTCCTGGCAGCTCTTCTCCCCCTCTGCCTGTGACACCAGCACCTAAGGTTGCTGCTGCAACAGAAGAGGCTCCTCTCACTGCAGGAATCCCTCACAATGTTGGGGTCCTCACTGTCTCGGGCAATCAGAGGACACCCACCAAGTTCACCCCAGGCAAATGAGCATCAAGTTGGCAGCCTTCCTCTAGTGCAGCTGGTAGTGAAGTGGAAGAATCATGGTGCAGCACACTGAAATGAATAACAAAATCACAATGTCATCACAGGTGTTTGCTGAAGATGTTTTCTACATGAGATATTATTTTGTAGATCTTTATTAAATGCATATGACTGATAATGATTGTGTTGTTGTGAAGGGTCTCATAGTTAGATGGTAGTGTCAAAGGCAGCAAGCCCATAGCTCCTTGGTGTTGTGGGACGTTAACGAGATTAACAGTGAATTTGAGATGAAAATAAAATACCAAACAAGTAACAAGATTAACAGCAGTCTAGAGACTTTGAGGTGCAAATGGCCATATCAGAAACAGTGTTTACTAAAGATCAGTGAGGCTATACAAATGGTAACTTCTCAAGGCAAAGAATTTGAATGAGGTAGACAGCAGAATCCACAGAGGGGAATATCAAAGAGCTTGAACAATATAACTGCTGGGCTCCTCAATAGATGGAGGCTAGTTTCCAAAAGTCCCACAGGCCAGTTCCATCTGTGATCCGAGCCACACAGGCCTGTTCTAGCTCACATAAGAACATAAGAACTAGGAACAGGAGTAGGCCATCTGGCCCCTCGAGCCTGCTCCGCCATTCAATGAGATCATGGCTGATCTTTGTGGACTCAGCTCCACTCTCCGGCCCGTACACCATATCCCCGAATCCCTTTATTCTTTAGAAAGGTATCTATCTTTTTCTTAAAAACGTTTAAAGAAGGAGCCTCAACTGCTTCACTGGGCAAGGAATTCCAGAGATTCAAACCCTTTGGGTGAAGAAGTTCCTCCTAAACTCGGTCCTAAATTTACTTCCCCTTATTTTGAGGGTATGCCTCCTAGTTCTGCTTCCCCCGACCAGTGGAAACAACCTGCCCGCATCTATCCTATCAATTCCCTTCATAATTTTATATGTTTCAATAAGATCCCCTCCGCATCCTTCTAAACTCCAATGAGTACAGTCCCAGTCTACTCAACCTCTCGTCATAATCGAATCCCCTCAACTCTGGGATCAACCTAGTGAATCTCCTCTGCACTCCATCCAGTGCCAATTTGTCCTTTCTAGGGTAAGGAGACCAAAACTGAACACAATACTCCAGATGTGGCCTCACCAACACCTTATACAATTGCAGCATATCCTCCCTCGTCTTGAACTCCATCCCTCTAGCAATGAAAGACAAAACTCGATTAGCCTTCTTAATCACCTGTTGCACCTGCACACCAACATTTTGCGACTCGTGCACCAGCACACCCAGGTCCCTCTGCACAGCAGCATGCTTTAACATCTTACCGTTTAAATAATAACCCATTCTGCTGTTATTCCTCCCAAAATGGATAGCCTCACACTTGGCAACATTGAATTCCATCTGCCAGACCCTAACCCATTCACCTAACCTATCCAAATCCTTCTGCAGACTTCCGGTATCCTCTGCACTTTTTGCTTTACTACTCATCTTAGTGTCGTCTGCAAACTTTGCCACATTGCACTTGGTCCCCAACTCCAAATCATCTATGTAAATTGTGAACAACTGCGGGCCCAACACTGATCCTTGAGGGACCCCACTAGTTACAGGTTGCCAACCAGAGAAACACCCATTTATCCCCAGTCTCTGCTTTCTGTTAGTTAACCAATCCTCTACCCATGCTGCCAATTTACCCTCAATGCCATACATCTTTAGTTTATGCAGCAACCTTTTGTGTGACACCTTGTCAAAAGCTTTCTGGAAATCCAGATACACCACATCCATTGGCTCCCCGTTACCTACTGCACTGGTAACGTCCTCAAAAAATTCTACCTAATTAGTCAGACACGACCTACCCTTTATGAACCCATGCTGCGCCTGCCCAATGGGACAATTTCCCTCCAGGTGCCCCGCTATTTCCTCCTTAATGATAGATTCCAGCATTTTCCCTACAACCGAAGTTAAGCTTACCGGCCTATAATTACCCGCTTTCTGCCGACCTCCTTTTTTAAACAGTGGTGTCACATTTAATGCCACAATAGATTGCAGAGACTCTCCCCTAAAATTTGCAGTTTTGTGCCGTTGCCAAATCACGGAGAGGATTTCCCAGAACTGGTCACCTAAGCAGTCTTGGATGGTAACTATTAACTGCGTTTGACCTATGGAGTTACAAAAATTTGATGTTGTTTGGAAAAGGGGGTGCCTCAAGTGAATTCAGGGAGTGTGAGCATATTTTGTGAACAAGAGGTAACTTCAGATAAAACGGTGTGTTTAGTTATTCATATACGTCGGTGTCATAGTGCATTTTGTTGTGTGATTTTTTCTTTTCACTTCCTTTAATAAGTATTCTTTATTAATTGTTTCCATAGCGACTGGACTGGTTCCTCACTGGGGTGTCTATGGTTCCTCCGTAATTCCAAACAAATACACAACACTAAGAACCAGTGTTTCAAGTTATCCTTCTGAGTTTTGAGACACTTCTGCAGGTAACATCAGTGGGGTTCTTAACAATTGCCCGAGGCGGGCAAGTCCTCAGTGTCATAATATGCACTCATGCACATAATGAGGTAAAGACAGGCAATGACAGACATCCAGGTTAGCCAATCAACACACAGGACAGAACACAACCAATCACGAGACAGAACACTAGCGGGGGGCTTCTTACTATAAAACACACAAGGCATCAGCACTCCGCCTCTTTCCACTGGTGACAACTGTAGTGACAGTCAGGGTGTATATATCATTTAGCACCTTCTACACGTGGCTCAGAGCTAGTCTGGTCTAGTTAGTTAGATTTAGCACACTTAGAGTAGTAGAGTGTCAACCCACAGCCAGCTGTGTGCATTGTTACAGAAGTTCAATAAATCGTATTGATCCAACATCTAAGTTTGGTGTCTGCTTTCCAGTACAACTGCATCCAGTTGCAGTCCGTGTTACCCCAGGGTGAATAACACGGCATGATACCAGGAGTCTACTGTTAGACGTTTTAGTTGCTGTGATATGAAGAGTCTAAAGCTCTGTTCCTTTTTCACAAACACACATTTATTTCCTTCCAACAGCCTTTGCACAAAACTCTCACTATACATCACCTGACAGAGGCCACCTGAAGTCCTTTTACATTTCAGTGTCAATTAATGAATACTTAACATAAATGAGACAACTAATTGCAATGTCTCTTAACCCATTACTTAACAGTCTCCCCTTCCTTGGAGAAAAAATAATAATTAGGTGAAAACAAAATTTCAAGAAACTCAAAAAAACACACATGATTTCCCCCCCTTTTTCTTTTTGTTTGGATGAGAAAGAAAAAAAACAGTCACAGAAACAAACGTCCTTCATTAACAATATCCAAAAGTTTCTGTGAACTCGCCCCTCTTTTCGTAAAACAGTCTGACAGTTGATAGCTCCTGTCGACCCATTTAATTTTTGTTATTTCCCCTCTGTCCAACATCTGCTTCAAACTTGCGATGTCTATCCGTAAACTCTTTTCATTGACACTTTTTGTAGAGTGCACATTTTCCCACAGGGATTTATTGTCAATGTGACAGTCAATAGGTATATTACCCAAATCCCCTAATTCCAAAATTTCTGTCAATATCATACTGATATAAAAGGCATATCCACCGCCTCTACAAGGCTTAACGTCTCAGCAGCCAAAGTGCTTTTTACCACTCTCCTTATTTTCTTTGTTTCCCACACAAGCGGGCAACATTTACCATTGTTCCCCAAAAGGAAAATTATAAAACCTCCTGCGCTTGAAACCCCATCACATAAATTTGCGTAGGACGCATCACTATAAACTATGAGTTTCAAGTGCCTAAGGTCACCTAAAACCGGGAACTTCAAAACACACTCCTGCATTTTTAGTTTGGCCAACGCTTTATTTGCTCTTATTATGTCTTCCACTTTGGATCATTCATTTTTGTACTCAACTCTAAGACATCAAAACTCACGTCCGGTTTAGTCTGTCTACCTAACCAGTTCAGTTGCCCAATTAAACTTTGCAGTTGCACTTTTTCTATCTTTGATACCATTGCACCTTTTTGAGAAACTCGGCCACGACTAATTGTTATTGGGCTGATGCTTTCCAAATAAGATTGCTGACGTAAAGTTGCCCCTAACTTAGTCTGTCCAATTTCCAGTCCAATATATTTAAATGCACCGGAAGTCTGACTTCCAACCCTGAATTCTTTCCTCAAACCAGAGATTACAATAGCTTCAAAATCACTAGTCCCACCCCACAAAAAATCATCGACATGCATTATAAAAATGCCAGAAAGATTTCCTTTATAGTGCCAGTAAAACATTGCAGGATCTGCTTTCAACTGGCAACAGCCTAACTTTAACAAAACTGAACTTACTGAAAAATACCAGATGCATCATTTAATCCATATACACATTTGTTCAACTTCCAGAGTATCCCTTCTGTGTTAGCTGCTTCTTTAGGAGGATGGAGAAAAATGTCTCTCTGGAGCTGATGCCCCTGCAAAAAGGCAGCTTTTATATCTATAGATTTGCATTCCCATGCCTTTGTGGCTAATAGAGCCAAGAAGATCTTTAAAATAACCTTTCCTGCTGTAGGTGAATCTACCCTTAAATCCTGATCTTCTAGGTTTTCTTCAAATCCCCTTGCCACAAGCCTGGCCTTTGCCTTATAAGTTCCATCCGGAAAAACCTTCTCCGTGCAAATCCATCTGTGGGATAGAGCTCTTTGTCCCCTATCCGGTACTTCCGTGTATACCCCAAATTCACTCCCAACTATGCAATTCTTGCTGTTTAGCTTCTTTGATAACTTTTTCATCTAATTTATTTGAAGCCACCAAAATCTCACGTGCATGTGGACTTCTACTCCTATTAGTATTCGTAGTCTTTCTCATGTTCCGAGATCTTGGTAAACTACATCCCCTCTCCCGCCTGGTATCTCGTTCTGTACTGCTACTGCTTGATCTTTCCCTTCTGCTGTGGGATGTCCTTTCAATAGTTCTCAACCCTTTCCTGCGAACCTGTTCACTATCCAATGTATTATCTGAACTGGCACTGCGTTTCTGCGCCCTCCATTTTTGAACTTTGTTTTCCCAATCCATTGTCTTGACTCCTTCCCCTGAATGCTGTACATTCAATCAATGTTTATACTTTCCAGTGGCCTTCCCTGCTCTACTAATAACAGTTGCATCCTTCCATTGACTGGACCCTTCAAGCAAGTATGTCACTTTTGTACCAACTTTTGGCAGTTGCCCTTTTGGAAAAATGGCCTGTTCTAATTCATCAGAAGTGTTGTGTTCCTCCACAGAAACCCTGTCTATATCAGTTAATTGGTCCTCATAATTCTGTAACACATGCGTACCAGATGACTCTGGTTCCTCGTCTGTCTGTCTGCTCTGTCTAAGTTTGAAAATTTGTAATCTGTATCCATTATCCTTGATGAATGTACCCTAACAGTTTGATTACCATGTTGCAAAATAATTGTTTTGCCATCTATGCCTATGATCTTCCCTGGGCCTTTCCATTCATTAGAATTGTCTCTCTTTTGGTATACCATGCCTCCTTGCTGAAAAACGGCATCTGATAGCCGTATGTTATGTCTTAAAGCTCTGAGAATTCTTTCAGAGACTTATGCTTCCAAAAAAGCTTTTCTACTGCGATATAATGCATTTAAATGTTCAACAAAACCAGAGCTAATTGTAGTCCCCTCCCAAGCTGGAGGTTGGTCATCCAAAATGGCCAGAATTTTAGGATTTCTACCAAACACTAATTGATAAGGATTACAACCCCCAACCATCTGCAATGGATTCTTTGCATGTACTGCCCATGCTAAAGCTGAATTTAGCCTGCAATTTGGTTGATCTGCCAAAATTTTCCGAAGCATGTCATCAATGACAGCATGATTTATTTCACAGCCACCATTACTAAATGGACTTTCTGCAGCCGTATTCATAACTCTGATATTCATGTTTTCACACATATCCCTAAACTCATCATTAGCAAATTCTCCCCCATTGTCCGTAAGGAATTTTGCCGGTGGACCCATTCCTGTCCCTATCCATTTTTCCACGATTTGATCCAGAATTACTCTCTTTTCTTTACTTCGTACAATCGTTGATTGACTAAATCTGGTTGCTAAATCTACAAAATGGTAAATAAATATATTATTTGCTTTATCCCAGATTTTAAGGTCCATGGCCACAATGTCGTTAAAATCCCTGGCCAAAGGTAGGGATACTATCGGTCGTGCTGGTGTCCTTCTGTACTTCCTACAAACTTCACAGCGGTCACTAACCTGTTCTATCAGTTTAGTATAGTCATCATCCCTTACCCCTGCATCCTTTAATAAATCTTTCAGCCACCGAGGAGACGGATGTGCAAATTGCCTATGCAGTTTTAATATCACAAGCTTTTTATCAGCTAAAGTCCCATTTTCAACTGCCATTATACATCCTTAACCACTCTACTTGAAATATTATTTGTCAGTAATAGAATACAATAGTGTCCCGACTGTGTAAATTGTCAGTCAACCGTGTTTCCAAAAACTGTTGCCTTATCCTGGTCCATATCCAATTTCATGTGTGCTTTCATCATCGACGGTCTGCTCAGAAGCAAAGGTATCTCACTTGATACAACATCCGTGCTAATGAAATGATTCACTCCGGCAATATTGCAAGGGATCACCACTCTTTTCAGCGACTTCAGAGTATTATCATCTCCAAACCTGAAACTTGTGGAACTTTCAAATTCCTTAACCTTGTTACGATTTTCAGTATTCAAAGAGTCCAGGTAACATTTTAACCAGTCAATTCCACACACAGTAGATGTGCAGCCACTGTCCAATACAGCACAATTGAAGGATTCTGAAACCAACACCCTCATTACTGGCGTAAAACTGCTTGTCAATAGGACAATGCCTTCTTTCTGGTCACTATCTTTTTCCTCTTCTGACTCTTCCGTGTCATGTGTCGCTTCAAACACTCTATCATAACGAGTTGGACAGTTGAAAGCATAATGGTATTGAGAGCCACATCAAAAACATCGATTTATCATGCCCCGTGCATTTCTGGGGTTCATCTTCCTATTGTAGGTTCTAACTGGGTTTCTGACTTCATAATTTCCTTGTCTCGGTCTCCTTCTATAGTCTTGAGCCCTGTTCGTAGCCATACGATTTCACCATCCTGTTTGTAGTGTATCTTCCATACTCTGCCTTATTGCAGGCTGACCTATTTGGGTCATCAGAGCCATCGGAATCGAATGTTTCCCCAGAACCTTTTGTAAAGCTTTTGTCATCTGTTTGAATAAGGTATCCTTATCAGTAAACTGAACTGTCAAAACCAGGAGCCTATCCATGTTGCTCACTCTAGCACAGTCAAGTAATTTAAAGGCCAACACAGACTGTGGAAATTCCAGGTTGTGTTTCTGCAGTCTTGTATATAGTCTGCCAAATTCCATTATATAGTCTTCCATGGAGATATCCTCCATTTTCCGGAATTTATCAAAATCCGACCATGCTTCATAGGCACTTTACAAGTCATCTTTCTTATAAATCTTATCCATATAATGTAATAAAGTCTCCAGACCTTCTTCTGAGTCTAACACTTCCAATTCCAGCTCAGAAAGCACTTTGTTTCGGATTTTACTGCCATATGGTAGAGAAAGAGCCAATGCCATACCTTGTTTTCTCTTTCCCAAAGCAGTTACCTTAGTCCACATAACTACTGTAGGCAAGGGAATCTATGTGTGGAGCCAGAGGAAATGGGCGAGGTACTAAATGAATACTTTGCATCAGTATTCACCAAAGAGAAGGAATTGGTAGATGTTGAGTCTGGAGAAGGGGGTGTAGATAGCCTGGGTCACATTGTGATCCAAAAAGACGAGGTGTTGGGTGTCTTAAAAAATATTAAGGTAGATAAGTCCCCAGGGCCTGATGGGATCTACCCCAGAATACTGAAGGAGGCTGGAGAGGAAATTGCTGAGGCCTTGACAGAAATCTTTGGATCCTCGCTGTCTTCAGGGGATGTCCCGGAGGACTGGAGAATAGCCAATGTTGTTCCTCTGTTTAAGAAGGGTAGCAAGGATAATCCCGGGAACTACAGGCCGGTGAGCCTTACTTCAGTGGTAGGGAAATTACTGGAGAGAATTCTTAGAGACAGGATCCACTCCCATTTGGAAGCAAATGGACGTATTAGTGAGAGGCAGCACGGTTTTGTGAAGGGGAGGTCGTGTCTCACTAACTTGATAGAGTTTTTCGAGGAGGTCACTAAGATGATTGATGCAGGTAGGGCAGTAGATGTTGTCTATATGGACTTCAGTAAGGCCTTTGACAAGGTCCCTCATGGTAGACTAGTACAAAAGGTGAAGTCACACGGGATCAGGGGTGAACTGGCAAGGTGGATACAGAACTGGCTAGGCCATAGAAGGCAGAGGGTAGCAATGGAGGGATGCTTTTCTAATTGGAGGGCTGTGACCAGTGGTGTTCCACAGGGATCAGTGCTGGGACCTTTGCTCTTTGTAGTATATATAAATGATTTGGAGGAAAATGTAACTGGTCTGATTAGTAAGTTTGCAGATGACACAAAGGTTGGTGGAATTGCGGATAGCGATGAGGACTGTCTGAGGATACAGCAGGATTTAGATTGTCTGGAGACTTGGGCGGAGAGATGGCAGATGGAGTTTAATCCGGACAAATGTGAGGTAATGCATTTTGGAAGGGCTAATGCAGGTAGGGAATATACAGTGAATGGTAGAACCCTCAAGAGTATTGAAAGTCAAAGAGATCTAGGAGTACAGGTCCACAGGTCATTGAAAGGGGCAACACAGGTGGAGAAGGTAGTCAAGAAGGCATACGGCATGCTTGCCTTCATTGGCCGGGGCATTGAGTATAAGAATTGGCAAGTCATGTTGCAGCTGTATAGAACCTTAGTTAGGCCACACTTGGAGTATAGTGTTCAATTCTGGTCGCCACACTACCAGATGGATGTGGAGGCTTTAGAGAGGGTGCAGAAGAGATTTACCAGAATGTTGCCTGGTATGGAGGGCATAAGCTATGAGGAGCGATTGAATAAACTCGGTTTGTTTTCACTGGAACGAAGGAGGTTGAGGGGCGACCTGATAGAGGTATACAAAATTATGAGGGGCATAGACAGAGTGGATAGTCAGAGGCTTTTCCCCAGGGTAGAGGGGTCAATTACTAGGGGGCATAGGTTTAAGGTGAGAGGGGCAAGGTTTAGAGTAGATGTACGAGGCAAGTTTTTTACGCAGAGGGTAGTGGGTACCTGGAACTCGCTACCGGAGGAGGTAGTGGAAGCAGGGACGATAGGGACATTTAAGGGGCATCTTGACAAATATATGAATAGGATGGGAATAGAAGGATACGGACCCAGGAAGTGTAGAAGATTGTAGTTTAGTCGGGCAGTATGGTCGGCACGGGCTTGGAGGGCCGAAGGGCCTGTTCCTGTGCTGTACATTTCTTTGTTCTTTGTTCTTTGTACTGCACTTCTCCATTGGTCGTACGATTCCCTTTCAGAAAATAAGGGAGGATAGTCATATCCAGACATCTTTATCCTCGGTTCAGCCATATATCCCTTTTTTTTTCTCACTCACTCCTTGGTTTGATCTGGAAAGTTGTATCTTTCAACCTTTCACATTTACACAGTGTGGTAGTATGTATTGGGGGTCATGTGGGACTGGAAGCCCTAATGTCATTGGCTGACAGATCCCGGGTCCTGGTTGGCCGTTGACCTCATACTCCGCCCTGAAGGCGAAGTATAAGAAGCCGGTGCCTTCCCCCGCATGCCAGTTTACTATCGGGCTGCTGGGGAACAGACACGCTTAATAAAGCCTCATCGACTTCACTCTATTTGTCTCACGGAGTCTTTGTGCGCCACAATTTATTAAGCGTGCCTAAAAAGGACCATGGAGCTCAGGATCATTCCAGAATGCCTGAGGATCAGCCCCCACGCAGTGAATGCAGCAGCAGCATTCAAACACTGGCAGACTTGCTTCGAGGCCTACATCACATCGACCACAGGCCGAGTCTCAGATGAACAAAAACTGCAGGTCCTGCACTCAAGGGTGAGCACGGAGATTTTCACCCTCATTGAAGACACCCGCGATTTCCAGACGGCGTTCGCAGCACTGAGAAGTCTCTACGTTCGCCCAGTTAACCAAATCTACGCTCGCTACCAGCTCGCGACGAGACGGCAAGCTCCCGGAGAATCGATGGACGAGTTCTACGCCGCGCTGCTGATTTTGGGACGAGCCTGCAGCTGCCCGTCGGTGAACGCAAACGAACACACGGACATGTTAATGCGCGATGCTTTTGTTGCAGGTATACAATCCTCCCAAATCCGCCAAAGACTTCTAGAAAAAGAGTCACTAGGACTCTCAGAGGCACGGGCCCTGGCAGCCTCGCTGGACGTAGCCGCGCGTAATACCCGCGCCTACGGCCCCGACCGCGCGGCAGGCCATTGGGCCCCGTACGTACCCGCCGCGGCAAACCCCCTACCCCCCCCCCCGGACACCCCACAGGCTTGCGCAGTCCAAACGCCGAGTCGCACCGGGGGCGCCCGCTGTTATTTCTGCGGCCAGGCGAAGCACCCCCGACAACGCTGTCCGGCCCGCGCAGCCATCTGCAAAAGCTGCGGGAAAAAGTTCCACTATGCGGTGGTGTGCCGGTCCCGCGTGGTCGCCGCCGTCCCGGGAGAACAGGGAGCCCTACAGGCAGTCTATGCCTCCCAACCCCGCCAGCACGCCATGTGCGACCCCCAGGCGCCGCCATTTTGGGTCCCGACCACCGCGGCCCCGGGAGAACTGGGAGCCCTGCACGCCGCCTACGCTCCCCAACCCCCCTCCCCGCAGCCCATGTATGACCCGCCGCCGGCACTCCCGATTTGGGTGCCGGCCAACACTCTCCACGGAGAGGAAGGGGTTTTCCGTATCCCGAACGCCACCCTCACCCCCGTCCCGCGCCCCACGCCTGACCCGCCGGCGCCACCTACCTTGACCCCGACCACCGCTGTCCCCGGCGAGGGAGCTCCGCGCGGTGCCAGCGCTCGCGGCCCCACGACTGACCCGCAGGAGCCGCCGACCTGGGCCCTCACCCCCGTCCCGCGCCCCACGCCTGACCCGCCAGCGCCGCCGACCTGGGCCCTCGCCCCCGTCCCGCGCCCCACGCCTGACCCGCCAGCGCCGCCGACCTGGGCCCTCGCCCCCGTCCCGCGCCCCACGCCTGACCCGCCGGAGCCGCCGACCTGGGCCCTCGCCCCCGTCCCGCGCCCCACGCCTGACCCGCCAGCGCCGCCGACCTGGGCCCTCGCCCCCGTCCCGCGCCCCACGCCTGACCCGCCAACGCCGCCGACCTGGTCCCTCACCCCCGTCCCGCGCCCCACGCCTGACCCGCCGGCAATACAACTTACCTGGACCCCGATCTCCGTCCCCGGCGAGGGACCTCCTCACTGTCCCAGCGCTCGCAGTACTGATGCCTTGGCCCCGAACACCGCGGTCCCCAGCGAGGGAGCTCCGCGCGGTCCTAGCGCCCGCGGCCCTGGCGCTCGCACCAAAGGAACTCCGCGCGGTCCTAGCGCCCGCGGCCCGGGAACTCCGCGCGGTCCTAGCGCCCCCCAGACCCCCCAGCACTCAATGTGCGACCCGCAGACGCCGCCATTTTGGGTCCCGACCACCACGAGGGGAGGAGGGGCCCCGCCATCTTGGACCGCCCCCGACCTGTACGACGCATGGGGGCGGCCATTTTGTCCACCCCCGACGCCATCTTGTGACCCCTCATCTACGGGCGAGGTATGGGGGCGGCCATTTTATCCATCCCCGACGTCATCTTGGACGGCAACAACGGACCCCACCCTACTACTACAACCACGGCTCGCTTCGGTTACACTCGATCAGGCTCGGCCCCGGACTCTCCAGACGACGACGACAACGGTCCTAATTAACGGCCACGAGACGCCATGCCTAGTCGACTCCGGGAGCACGGAAAGTTTTATACATCCCGACACGGTAAGACGCTGTTCCTTAACTACCTACCCCAGCGCACAAAAGATTTGCCTAGCTGCAGGATCCCACTCCGTACAGATCCAGGGATTCTGCATAGTTACCCTAACGGTACAGGGGAGGGAATTCAAAAACTACAAACTTAACGTCCTTCCCCAACTCTGTGCCCCCACCTTGCTGGGCTTAGATTTTCAATGTAACCTACAGAGCCTTACGTTTAAATTCGGCGGCCCCATACCCCCACTCACTATCTGCGGCCTCGCCACCCTCAAGGTGCAACCCCCGTCCTTGTTTGCGAACCTCACCCCGGATTGCAAACCCGTCGCCACTAGGAGCAGACGGTACAGCGCCCAGGACCGGACCTTCATTCGCTCCGAAGTCCAGCGGCTACTAAAGGAGGGCATAATCCAGGCCAAAAATAGTCCCTGGAGAGCGCAGGTGGTAGTAGTGAAGACAGGGGAGAAACAAAGGATGGTCATTGACTATAGCCAGACCATCAACAGGTACACACAACTAGACGCGTACCCTCTCCCCCGCATATCCGACATGGTCAATCGGATTGCCCAGTATAAAGTCTTCTCCACCGTGGACCTCAAGTCCGCCTACCATCAGCTCCCCATCCGCCCAAGTGACCGCAAGTACACAGCCTTCGAGGCAGACGGGCGATTATACCACTTCCTAAGGGTCCCTTTTGGCGTCACAAACGGCGTCTCGGTCTTCCAACGGGAAATGGACCGAATGGTCGATCAACATGGGTTACGGGCCACGTTCCCGTACCTCGACAATGTAACCATCTGCGGCCACGATCAGCAGGACCACGACGCCAACCTCCAAAAATTCCTCCAGACTGCCAAAGCCTTGAACCTCACGTACAATGAGGACAAGTGCGTTTTTAGCACCGATCGGCTAGCCATTCTGGGCTACATAGTGCGCAATGGGATAATAGGCCCCGACCCCGAACGTATGCGCGCACTCATGGAATTTCCCCTCCCGCACTGCCCAAAAGCCCTGAAACGCTGCCTGGGGTTCTTTTCATACTACGCCCAGTGGGTCCCCCAGTACGCAGACAAGGCCCGCCCCCTAATACAGACCACGACTTTCCCGCTGTCGACAGAGGCTTGCCAGGCTTTCAGCCGCATCAAAGCGGACATCGCAAAGGCCACGATGCGCGCCATCGACGAGTCCCTCCCCTTCCAGGTCGAGAGCGACGCCTCTGACGTAGCTCTCGCGGCTACCCTTAACCAAGCGGGCAGACCCGTGGCCTTTTTCTCCCGAACCCTCCACGCCTCAGAAATCCGCCACTCCTCAGTGGAAAAGGAAGCCCAAGCCATAGTGGAGGCTGTGCGACATTGGAGGCACTACCTGGCCGGCAGGAGATTCACTCTCCTCACTGACCAACGGTCGGTTGCCTTCATGTTCGATAATGCACAGCGGGGCAAGATCAAGAACGACAAGATCTTGCGGTGGAGGATCGAACTCTCCACCTTCAACTATGAGATCTTGTACCGGCCCGGAAAGCTGAACGAGCCGTCTGATGCCCTATCCCGCGGGACATGTGCCAACGCACAAATTGACCGCCTCCAAGCCCTCCACGAGGACCTCTGCCACCCGGGGGTCACTCGGTTTTACCACTTCATCAAGTCCCGCAATCTCCCCTACTCCTTAGAGGAGGTCCGTACAGTCACAAGAGACTGCCACATCTGCGCAGAATGCAAACCGCATTTTTTCAGGCCAGATGGAGCGCACCTGATTAAGGCTTCCCGTCCCTTTGAACGCCTCAGTCTCGATTTCAAAGGGCCCCTCCCCTCCACCGACCGCAACGCGTATTTCCTTAATGTAGTGGACGAATACTCCCGCTTCCCTTTTGCCATTCCCTGCTCCGACATGACCGCAGCCACAGTCATTAAAGCCCTGAACAGCATATTCACACTGTTCGGTTACCCCGCATACGTCCACAGCGACAGGGGGTCCTCTTTCATGAGTGACGAGCTGCGCCAGTTCCTGCTCAGCAAGGGTATAGCTTCAAGCAGGACGACCAGCTACAACCCCCGGGGGAACGGGCAAGTAGAAAGGGAGAACGGCACGGTCTGGAAGGCCGTCCTACTGGCCCTACGGTCCAGGGATCTCCCAGTTTCACGGTGGCAGGAGGTCCTCCCGGACGCTCTCCATTCCATCCGGTCGTTATTATGTACGAGCACTAATCAAATGCCTCACGAGCGTCTCCTTGTCTTCCCTAGGAGGTCCTCCTCTGGAACGTCGCTGCCGACCTGGCTGGCGGCCCCAGGACCCATCCTGCTCCGAAAGCACGTGCGGGCACATAAGGCGGACCTGTTGGTCGAAAGGGTTCACCTCCTCCACGCAAACCCCCAGTACGCCTACGTGGAGTACCCCGACGGCCGACAGGACACGGTCTCCCTGCGGGATCTGGCGCCCGCCGGCACCATGCACACCCCCCCGGCACTATCAACCCAACCGCCCCCCTTCCTGCCACCGCCGCACCCAGCGACCGCCCCCTTCCCAGGAGGATCAGTCCCCCTCCCCTTTGCACCGACAGCTAAAACCGTGCGGTTCCCGGAGGCGACAACGCTGGTACAAGCACTACCACCACCGCCGGGGCCAAGGCGATTGACACGGACGACCAGACCGCCCGACCGACTCGTGGCGTCGATGTAAAACAAAGATGGACTGTCCAATGAACATTTTGTTTTCCTATATCCTCTGTAAATAGTTGTAACAGGACGATACTGTCCAATACGGTACTACCATGTAACTGTTCTCTCCTCCCAGGACCAGTACTGTAAACCCTTACCACCATACGAAGCATCACCCCGCCGGGTTCATTTTTGACAAGGGGTGAATGTGGTAGTATGTATTGGGGGTCATGTGGGACTGGAAGCCCTAATGTCATTGGCTGACAGATCCCGGGTCCTGGTTGGCCGTTGACCTCATACTCCGCCCTGAAGGCGAAGTATAAGAAGCCGGTGCCTTCCCCCGCATGCCAGTTTACTAACGGGCTGCTGGGGAACAGACACGCTTAATAAAGCCTCATCGACTTCACTCTATTTGTCTCACGGAGTCTTTGTGCGCCACACACAACAACCATCCTCGCTAATTGTTAGACGTTTTAGTTGCTGTGATGTGAAGAGTCTAAAGTTCTGTTCCTTTTTCACAAACACACATTTATTTCCTTTCAACAGCCTTTGCACAAAACTCTCACTATACATCACCTGACAGAGGCCACCTGAAGCCCCTTTACATATCAGTGTCAATTAATGGATACTTAACATAAATGAGACAACTAATTGCAATGTCTCTTAACCCATTACTTAACATCTACTTCATTTAAGTAATTTACCTTGAACAATTCAGTGACGACCAGCAACTGCCTTCCAGCGGCATGGAGAAGATCCAGGCCCCTCCACAGCTACGGATCTCCGGCAATCTCGGCGCCAACTGGCGGGTCTTCAAGCAGACGTTCAGTCTACATTGAGGCCTCGGGCCACGAGGATGCGTCCGATGCCAGAAAATTTGTGCTGCTGCTATCGACTGCGGGGGACCAAGCCATCCAAATCTTCAACTCGCTCACTTTTGCTGACAGCGAGGACAAGAGCAAATTCAACACCGTTTTAGCCAAATTCGACAGTCACTGTGAAGTCGAAACGAATGAGAGCTTTGAGCACTATGTCTACCAGCAATGCCTTCAGCGTAAGGATGAACCTTTCCAATCCTTTCTAACTCATCTCCGTATATGAGCGCAGTCCTGCAACTACGGTGACACCGCTGATTCCCTCATCAGGGATCAGATGGTGTTTGGAGTCCACTCCGACGCCCTGCAGGAGCAGCTCCTAAAAATAAAAAACATGACCCTGCCAGTAGCCATCGAGACGTGTAAAGTGCATGAACAGACGAAAAGTCGCTACTCCCGTCTTAAATCGGCAGAATAGGACCAACTTGCCTCCCACGAGGCAGAGAGTGTACAGGCCATCGCCCAGATGCGGCGCCTCAGTATCGATGAAGGCGGCCATTTTGCGCGCTTTTCCCGGGGTCCCACGCATGCGTATGACGGACAGGAGAACAAAGCGGCCGAAGACCACACTGCGCAGGTGCGAACGGCGGCTGACCGCACTGCGCATGGGCAACGACGCACGGAGCGTAACGACGTCAATGTCATGACGTGCCTGAACTGTGGCACCGCCCACTGAAAGCAGCAATGCTCTGCAAGAGGCAGGCGATGTTTAAATTGTGGGACGCCTGGACATTATGCAGCCTTGTGCAGGTCTGCACCACCGGTCGTGGGCCAGCTATTCCATTTCCAACACAAACGCGTTCGATACGTGCAGCAAGGACTGCTGGATTCTGATGCTGGTAACACCACGGATCCAGAGGACGACTGCCTGGAGTCCCCATATCATGTGGGCATCATTACTACGTGTGACAAGGCCTCCTCAAATTCAACAACACGCCTATCTATCCGCAACGTGGATTCTGCGGACGAATGGCGTGCTGTCGTACACGTTAACCAATGCAGCATCCGGTTCAAGCTGGACACTGGTGCTTCAGCCAATCTCATATCTCAAGCAGATCTTGCTCGCATCTAAAGGCAGCCAAAATTTCTTCCGCCGGCCTGCCAACTTCTTGATTATAATGGCAATGCCATCACTGGGTTAGAGTCTTGTCATCTGCATGTCTCCAACAAGACCATGGGCGGGATTCTCCGAAAACTGGCGCGATGTCCGGGACCCGGCGCCAAAAACGGCGCGGATCACTCCGGCGTCGGGCCCCCCCAAACAACGCAAATTCTCCGGCCCCGAATGGGCCAGCAGCGGCGTGACGCCATTCGTGATGGCATCACCCGACGTGGACGGCGTGACGGCTCAAAAGACGCGCCCCCCCACCCTGCCCGCCGCGCAGCCCCAAGGTTCCAGGACCGCGACATCGAGGCGCTCCTGGACGCAGTGGAGGAGAAGAGGGAGTCCCTGTACCCCGGACACGGCCGCAGGGTCGCCCCACGCCACAGCCGGCGTCAGTGGAGGGAGGTGGCAGAGGCTGTCAGCGCTGTGGCTCTGACACCACGGACAGGCACCCAGTGCCACAAGAAGGTGAACGACCTCATCAGGGCAGCCAGGGTGAGCCCCCCCCCTCCCTGCCCGATGTGCGGCACACCCCCAGGTGAAACCAACCCTAACCCTAACCTCTGCACTATACGCGCAGCCGATGGCGTGCATCCATATACCTGTCTAACACTGTTGCCTTTTACCCCCCCCTCCGCACAGGAGAAGCGCGCACACAACAATAGGGAGCATGAGAGGACTAGAGGGGGCCAAGCTGATGAGAGGCCACTCACCGTACATGAGGAAAGGGCCCTGGAACTGGCTGGCGGACCTGAGGACTGGGAGGTTGCTGATGCAGAGGTCGGGGGCCGACCAGCAAGTGAGCCACCGACAGCCCATCTCCATATCCCCTCTCCCCCATATCCCCCATATCCCCCCTCCCCCATATCCCCCATATCCCCCCTCCCCCATATCCCCCACATCCCCCTTCCCCCACATCCTCCTTCCCCCATATCCCTCCCCCATATCCCCCCCTCCCCCATATCACCTAATCACTGCCTGCGTGTCAAACCATGCATGTTTCATTGTGTATTGCAAGAGCAAACGTCGAGGCATCCATCCCCTCAGGTGCCGACTGCCCACAGGATGCCCCAGGGCGACCACGGGATACGGAGAGACCCGTACCCTCTGGCACGCGCCGCCCGCAGGATGCCCCACAGCGACCACGGGATACGGAGAGACCCGTACCCTCTGGCACGCGACACCCGCAGGATGCCCCACAGCGACCACGGGATACGGAGAGACCCGTACCCTCTGGCACGTGACGCCCGCAGGATGCCCCACAGCGACCACGGGATACGGAGAGACCCGTACCCTCTGGCACGCGACGCCCGCAGGATACCCCACAGCGACCACGGGATACGGAGAGACCCGGACCCTCTGGCACGCGACGCCCGCAGGATGCCCCACAGCGACCACGGGAGACGGAGAGACCTGGAGCAGTAGGGAGACAACACCCCCATCTTGTGCAGGTGCAGCGACACAGGTGTGTGCCACCCAGTGACGCGGGGGGCAGCCACAGGCCCCCGTCGCAGCCGAGCCACGAAACCACTACCCAGGACAGCCTTACCCAGGACAGCCCTACCCACAACACTATTACCCAGGACAGCCCTACCCAGGACACTCCTACCCAGGACACCCCTACCCAGGCCACCTCTACCCAGGACACCCCTACCCAGGAGACCCCTACCCAGGACACCCCTACCCAGGAAATCAAAATACAGGACAGTGACACAGAGTGGATGGGTGGAGACGAACCGCCACCCCAAAGTACCATGGACTCAGAGTGGGACGAAGAGCACGACACAACGCCACTGCTGTCTCCAACACCCTCCACCATTGCAGAGACACTCACCTCGGTTGGGTACTTTAGTGATGAGGCGCCTGGTACACTCACTGGTGCGCACAACACAGCCGTCCCGGTACAGCAGGTGGAGGTAGGAGCAGCAGAGGGGCCGGGGGGGTCAGAGGGCATCCTGGCGCAAGCGAACATCTGCCGCCCAGATGGATCCCGGGTTCCTGGAGTTACCACACCCACCCCTAGCCCCGATGCAACCACCGAACCTTGGACGAGCGATGAGGGTGACGGGCGGCTTGCGGCGGCTGCAATCGCAGGTGGAGGAGTCCACCCGCGTCCAGGAGCTGGGAGTGGTGCCGGTCATGCGTGCCACCCAGGCCGACACCGCACGGGTGGCGTCCGCGGTGGAGGCAATGGGTGCGACAGTGTCAGACATGGGGAGCAGTATGCGAGGCCTGGGGCTTTCCGTGCAGGCGGCGTCTGTGGCCCAGGACATGGCTGCTCTCTCACAGGAGGCCATGAGCCAGCGCCAGTGGCAGATGTCAGAGGCGCTCAACGCCGTGGCCCTGTCTCAGCAGGCAATGGTCCAATCCCTGCAGGCCATGGCCCAGTCTCAGCAGGCCATCGCTGAGGGCATTGGCGCCATTGCCCATGTGCTAGCCGGCGTCGCACAGTCACAGACAGGGATGGCCAACTCCCTGAGCTCCATGGCGGCAAACCTGCAGACCTTTGTCGATACCAGCACGGGCCTCCAGGACCGGAAGCGCCAGGTGTCAGAGGGGCATCGGATGGCCGGTCCGTTCGCACCCCTGACCCATGTAGAGGCCTGGGGACCATTGGGCACCCCGAGGGAGGAGGAGTTGCTGGCGCCCGTCCCTGGTGTAGCCACTTAAATTGGCCAACTCCCGATTCAAAATGGCGAACAGCAAAGGATGATGGGAAAGTCAGCCAACAAGACAAAAACCAGCAGCTGCAGGTTTGCTGTGTATTTACCCCTGCAAAAACCAGACAACATCGATACCAGCAACCATCAGCATAACAAAGTGAACAGCCATCTGCATACTAATGAGCAATCCCCGGGAACAATAAGTAACATTTTGACACACAAAGCAAAGCCAGACTCCTCGGCGCCAGCAGGAGCCAAAACAAAGAAGGTGAACGAGCACTTCAAGACCGCCGATCGATCAGGGAACCGCTCCACTTGGGACCAGGTACAGTGTCCGCCCCGAAAGGCGGGAAGCCCCTGGGGACTATAAGAATTGAGCCCCAAGTTCAAATCGCTCTCTTCACTCTTCAGCTCTCTTCACCGCTCTCGTCTTCCTGCCCGGGTCACTCAGCAACAACGAACCAACATTGACCGTGACCGGTGCAGTGACTCCAGTGATCATCGAAATCGTAAGTCTTAACTCAACGCTCGCTACGAGATAGGTGCTCCTAGCTATCAATCTGTACCAACTTCGAATCCCGCAGACTCAGAACCCGAACGAAAGGCCATTTGGTCCCCTGACCTGGTGGGCCAGTTCAAAGTTAAGTATAGGCCTGTTAGTTGTAGAAGTAGCTTAGACGTAGAATTTGTGCATGAGTAGCGATTACTGTGTATAATAAATGTGCTTTGATTTAAATCTTACTAATCGGTGTATTGGATTATTGATCATTACTCGGACTTGAACCTTGTGGCGGTATCATAAAGATACCTGGCGACTCGAGAGCAAAGGTAATAAAACAGAGCAATTGAACCAAGGAAAACATTTGCAACACTGGTCCCCCTGAAGGGGAGGTCCAGGAACATGCAGTACCTCGGACTCCCCCCCCCCCCTTCCGCTCCAGGTGCATCGGGTGGGCAACGGGCAGAAACAAGCTAGCAACTCGCCATCCCAGTCGCCCGGGCCACAACCTGGCCCATCTAGGCCAGGACGCCCCAGGAAACGGCCGCCAAAGAGATCCCGAGTCAGCGGGCAGGAATCGCAGGAGTCCACCTCCAGTTCTGCTGTACCGTCTGGGGAACCACCTAGGCGTAGTCAAAGGGCCCTTAAGGCCAAACAATTAGACACTGAGTAAGTTGGGACAGGTGCAGGGCACAGACGGGTTTTAGGGGCTAGGGCACGTGTATGCACTGTTTGTTATTAAAATCACTTTAACATCTAGAGAAGCTGCCTTTGTGCTCTGTCCGAAGCATGCGGGGGTGTCATGTATGTTGAGCGCCAGTGTGTGTGTGAAGGGTGGTCTTACGTCGGCCTCAGGTGAGTCTGCCCCATTCCCCCTGGGCCACCCTCACCATCCCACCGGGCAGAGGACGGGACCGTGCGCTGCAGGGTCACAGCCGCATGCAGGGATGGTCCGGGTGGATGGTGGTACTGTGGCCATGGGTCAGACATCGTCCAACGATGTGGAGCCAGGAGCACATCGCAGGGCGGGTTGTCATCATCCTCCATGGCCTGCAATAGACACGCTTCCACCGGCGCCCGTGAGTGCCCGGCCGTCGTGCCGCAGGTGGATCTGCAATGGAGGGGTGGTGTGCATGCGGGTGGGGTGGGTGTGGTTGGGGGGGGGGTGAGGGTGCTGGGTGGGTGGATGGGTGGGGGGGTGAGGGTGTTCGGGTGTTGCCATGGTGTGCGGTATGTGGCCATACTCACCGATTCCCACGCCCCCTAGTCAGTGAAGCGGGCGGCTATCAGCCTGTCCCGTGCCCGCTGGCCCAGCCGGTAACATTGGACAGCCACCCGCCCATGTCTAGCCCGTCTGCCCTGACCATTGCCCCCATCCCCCTCATCTGGGGAGGACTGCGCCTCTTCCTGCTGCTCCTCCACTCCGCCCTCCTCTGCCTGCAGAACATTGCCCCTCTGCTGGGCTATGTTGTGCAGGACGCAGCACACCACAATGATGCGGCCGACCCTATCTGACCGATACTGGAGGGCGCCCCCAGAGAGGTCCAGGCACCTGAAACGCATTTTGAGCACGCCAAAGCACCTCTCTATCACACCCCTTATCGCTGCATGGGCATCATTGTAGCTGTTCTCCGCGTCATTCTGTGGCCTCCGTATAGGCGTCATCAGCCACGACCGCAACGGGTAACTCTTGTCGCCCAGCAACCAGCCCCTCATCCGGGGTGGCGTCCCTCATACATGCCGGGGATGTAAGACGGCGACAACATGTATGAGTCATGTACACTTCCCGGGTACCGGGCGCAGACGTGCAGGATAATCAAGCAGTGATCGCAGACCACCTGGATGTTCATGGAATAGGTCCCCTTCCTGTTGGTGAACACGGCCCTGTTATCTGCAGCTGGCCGCACGGCGACGTGCATCCCATCGATCGCGCCCTGGACCATGGGAAACCCGGCCACGGCAGAGAAGCCCACGGCCCGGGCATCCTGGTTGGCCCAGTCCACAGGGAAGCAGATGTAGCGGTGCGCCATGGCATATAGGGCGTCTGTCACTGCCCGGATGCACCGGTGCACCGATGTCTGCGAGATGCTGGACAGGTCCCCACTTGGCAACTGGAATGACCCCGTGGCACAAAGGTTCAGGGCCACCGTAACCTTGACGGACACGGGGAGAGGGTCCCCCCCCCCCCCAGTGCCACGCGGTGCCAGGTGTGCCAGCAGGTGGCAGATGTGTGCCACGGTTTCCCGGCTCATCCGGAGTCTCCTCCTGCATTCCCAGTCCGTGAAGTCCTTGTACGACTACCGGGGCCGGTACATACGGGGCCTTGTCGGGTGCCTCCGTTGCCGTGGAGCCGCTACGTCCTCCTCCCCCTCCTCGTGTTCGTCCTACACTATTTGCTCCCCCTGCTCCTCCTCCTCGTCCTGTCGGGCGGGTGTCCCTCCAGCCTGGGCGGCTGCCGCCTGCCCCTCTGTGGCATGCTCCTCTGCGGCAGCCTCTCTGGCACGCTCCTCCTCCTCCTCCTCCAGGGCAGCATGGAGAATAGCGGCTGCCGCCACGGCGGCCAACATCGCTGGCTGATCAGAAAACATGACGACCTGCACGGGGGGGCGGGGGGGGGAAAGACGACATGTCTTCATTGCCGGTAGCCCCCCCCCCTCCCCCCCAGCCAGGTGGCATGGGCTGCATGGGTGCGACTGTTGGAGGATGGCACATGGCCAGGCGGACAAACTCCCCGGCACTCACCCCCCCGTCCCCGGCACTCATCCCCCCCTCCCCGGCTCTCATCCCCCCGTACCCGACACTCGCCCCCCCCATAACCGATACTCATCCGGCCCCCCCCCCCGGCACTCACCCCCCTCCTCCCCCGGGCCCCGGCACTCACCCACCCGTCCATCCCTGGAACTCACCCCCCCGTCCCCGGCACTCATCCCCCCCTCCCCGGCACTCATCCCCCCCGTACCCGACAGTCGTCCCCCCGTACCCGACACTCATCCCCCTCCCCCCTCACCCGCACTCACCCCCCACCCCGGCCCTGGCACTCACCCACCCCCCCGTCCCCGGAACTCATTCCCCCCCCGTCCCCGGCACTCATCCCCCCCCCACCCCGGCCCCGACACTCATCCCCCTCCCCCTCACCCACACTCACCCCGCCCCCCCCGACACTCCCCCCTTCTCCCCCCCCCCACCGGGCACTCACCCCCCCCCCGGCACTCAGTCCCCCCCCCGGGCCCCGGCACTCACCCACCCCCGCGTCCCAGGCACTCACCCCACCCCCGTATCTGGCACTCACCCCCCGTCCCCAGCACTCATGCCCCCATACTCGGCACTCACCCCCCCCGTACCCGGCCCCGGCACACCCACCCACCCCCCGCACCCGGAACTCATCACCCCCGTCCCCGGCACTGACCCCCCAACCCCCGTCTCCGGCACTCACCCCCCCCCCCCGTCCCCTGCACTCACCCCCCCCCCGTCCACGGCACTCAACCCCCCCCTCCCTGGCAATCACCCCCCCCCCCCCCCGGCACTCAACCCCCCGTACCCGGCACTCACCCCCCCCCCGTACCCGGCACTCATGTCCCCCGTCCCCCTCGCCGGCACTCACCCCCCCCCGTTCCCGGCACTCACACCCCCCCCCCCCGTCCCCGGCACTCACCCCCCCCACCCCCCGTCCCCGGCACTCACCCCCCCCCCCCCCGTCCCCGGCACTCACCCCTCCGTCCCCGGCACTCACCCCCCCCTGTCCACGGCACTCACCCCCCCCCACCCCCGGCACTCACCCCCCCCCCCCGTCCCCGGCACTCACCCCCCCCGTCCCCGGCACTCACCCCCCCCATACCCGGCACTCATCTCCCCCGTCCCCCTCGCCGGCACTCAGCCCCCCGTCCGCGGCACTCACGCTCCCGTCCGCGGCACTCACCACCCCTCGTATCCGGCACTCACCCCCCCGTCGCTGTCACTCAACTCCACTCCCCCTCGCCGGCACTCACCCCCGTTCCCCCGTCCCCGGCACTGACCCCCCCCCTCGTCACCGGCACTCACCCCCCCGTCCCCGGCACTCACCCCCCACGTCCCCGGCACTCACCCCCCCCATCCCCGGCACTCACCCCCCCCCCATCCCCGTCACTCACCCCCCCGTCCCGGGCACTCACCGCCCCCCGTATCCGGCACTCATCTCCCCCGTCCCCCTCGCCGGCACTCAGCCCCACGTCCCCGGCACTCACCCCGTCCCCGTCCCCGGCACTCACCCCCCCGTATCCGGCACTCACCCCCCCATCGCCGGCACTCACCCCCCCGTCCCCGACACTTCCCCCCCCCCATCCGGCACTCATTCCCCCGTACCCGGCACTCATCCCCCCCGTCCCCTTCGCCGGCACTCACCCCCCCCCCCCCCGGCACTCACCCCCCGCCTCCCCCCCCGTCCCCAGCACTCATCCCCCCGTCCCCGGCACTCACCCCACCGTACCCGGCACGCATCTCCCCCGTCCCCCTCACCGGCACTCAGCCCCCCGTCCCCGGCACTCACGCTCCCGTCCCCAGCACTCACCTCCCCTTCCCCAGCACTCCCCCGAAGCCCACCCTAACCCCCGCCCCCCCCTCCCCCCCCCCGCCGCACACACAGACACCTCTCCCCCACACACACAGACTGCGGCCATGCCATCACCTCTCCTGCGGCCACCCCCCAGGCCGTGACCTACCTCCACGCTGGACGGCGTCAACCATCAGCACTGGTTGATGCCGTTAAATAGGTGTTTTGGTTTACGCTGACGTGACCCGTGGACACGTCGGCGGGACTTCGGCCCATCTGGCCGGGAGAATATGGGCAGCCCCGGAGTCCATTGTCTCGCGCCCGCCCCTGCCATTCTCCGAGGTGGGCGGCGCGATTGACGCAACGCCAACTTTTCACCCTTCGGAGAATTCGGCCGGCGGCGGGGGCGGGATTTACGCCGCCCTCCCCTCCCCCAGCGATTCTCCGACCCAGCGGGGAGCCGGAGAATCCCGCCCCATCAATGCCACACTGCGATTAAAAATCGTCAAGCCTGACAAGCCGTCCCCTGCTTGGTGCCCATGCATGCAAGCTACTCAATCTCGTGCAGCGAGTCCATGCCATGTCCTCTGCCAATGTGAATCTTCAGGCTGACATTGACAAAATCCCGTCACAATACCCGGATGTGTTCAGTGGGATGGGCATGCTGCCGTACCGCTACAAAATCTTACTCAGGCCTGATGCCACGCCTGTGATCCATGCTCCACACCGGGTGCCGGCTCCTCTGAAGAAACGTTTAAAGGCGCAGCTGCAGGAGCTCCAAGACCAGGGTATAATCTCTAAAGTGATGGAATCGACTGACTGGGTCAGCTCGATGGTCTGTGTGAAGAAGCCCTCAGGAGAGTTGCGCAAATCTATAGATCCCAAAGATCTTAACCGGAACATAATGCGGGAACACGACCCGATCCCGAAGCGGGAGGAGCTAACCAGTGAGATGGCACACGCCAAATTCTTCACAAAGCTAGATGCGTCGCATGGTTTCTGGCAGATACAACTGGACGAGTCCAGCAGGAAGCTCTGCACATTTAATACACCTTTCGGAAGGTACTGTTACAACCGCATGCCATTTGGTATTTCAGCCTCTGAAATCGTTCACAGGATCATGGAACAGATGCTGGAGGGCATTGAGGGTGTGCGTGTCTACGTAGATGATGTAATCATATGGTCCACGACCCCAGAGGAACACATATCTCGTCTCATACAAGTCTTTTGACGCATCCATGCAAACGGCCTCAAGTTGAACAAGGCCAAGTGCTCCTTTGGCATGTCATCAATCAAGTTTCTGGGCGATCAAATGTCCCTGCAGGGCGTGCAACCGGACTCGGACAAAGTCAAGGCCACCAACACCATGAAGACCCCGGAAGACAAAAAGGCGGTACTACACTTCCTCAGTATGGTAACTTCTTGGGAAAGTTCATTCCCAACCTCGCATCACACACCACGGCTCTCAGGCCTGCCTTCCAGTGGCTACCCACACATCAAGCAGAGTGGCTCGAGTTAAAGGCAAAGCTCACCACTGCTCCGGTACTAGCGTTTTATGACTCGGAGAGGGAGACAAAAATCTCCACGGCCACCAGCCAGGACGGCATTGGTGCGGTGCTCCTCCAGAAGGATAACTCCTTGTCCTGGGCTCCAGTGGCCAATGCGTCAAGGGCGATGACTCCCACTGAGCAGAGGTATGCTCAGATAGAGAAAGAGTGCCTGGGCCTCCTAACATCCATTGTAAAGTTCCATGACTACGTCTACGGTCTACCAACCTTCACAGTAGAGACTGACCACAGACCCTTAGTCCATATCATTCATAAGGACTTGAATGACATGACGCCCAGGCTTCAGCGCATTCTCCTTCGACTCCGCAGGTGTGATTTTGAGCTGGTAAACACACCGGGCAAGGAGCTAGCCATTGTGGATGCCCTGTCATGCGCCATCACCTCGCCTTGTGACCAGGTCGACTTCATCTGCCAAATTGAGGTGCAACTGTGTGCCAGTAACCTCCCGGCCTCAGATGGAAGAGTGGTCAACATTCGCGAAGAGACTGCCAAGGACCCTCTTCTGCAGCGGGTCATGCATCACCTTGTAAATGGTTGGCAGAAATGGCAATGCCCATAGTTCTTTAATGTTAAGGACGACCTGACAATTGTCGAGGGGATCCTCTTCAAGCTATAGTTATTCCTCGCAGCCTCCAGAGCTTAGTGCTCAAACAGATCCACAAGGGACACCTCGGTGTCGAGAAATGCAGGCGCAGGGCCCGGCAGGCTGTCTATTGGCCTGGAATCAACCAGGACATATCCAACATGGTCCTCAAATGTGCAACCTGCTGTCATTTCTAGCCCGCTCAGCCCAAAGAAACACTCCAGCAACACAAGATCGTGACCTCTCCGTCAATTGACCTTTTTCACGCCAATGGGTGTGACATTGGCTAATCATCGATTACTTTTCGAGTTACCCGGAAGTCGTGAAACTGTCCGACCTCACATCAAGGACAGTCATCAAGGCCTGCAAGGAGACGTTTGCCAGGCATGGTATTCCGCTCACGGTCATGAGTGACAGTGGTCCCTGCTACCACAGCCAAGAGTGGTCCAACTTTGCCAGGCTGTACCAATTCAAGCACATTACCTCAAGTCCGCATTACCCGCAATCTAACGGGAAGGTCGAAAAAGGGGTCCATATCGTGAAGTAATTGCTCTGCAAGGCTGTGGACTCAGCTTCTGACTTTAACCTTGCGCTGCTGGCATACAGGGCAACCCCTCTATCCACCGGTATGTCTCCAGCACAACTCCTTATGAATCGAGACCTGCGGGCGACTGTTCCGGCCGTTCATTTACCAGACCTGGATCACCTCTCAGTGCTGCAAAAGGTGCAGCAACTCAGAAACCGGCAAAAGCTGACATATGATGCTCTTGCTACTGATTTGCCTGTGCTCTGTCCGGAAGATGCTGTTCGCATCAAGTTGCCTGGTGGAGGCTGGTCAGCTCCAGCTGTTGTTGTTCGACAGGCTGCTCCCAGGTCGTTTGTGGTTCACATGGCTGATGGCTCCATTGTCAGGCTCAACAGAAGGGCACTATGGAAACTTGTCTGCCCACCACCGAATCTCACTTTTCCTGCTGTCGTTATACCTTCTCCGAACACCTCGCTCCATGAGGCCACCAATCTGGCAGCAATCCCGCCTGTCAAGGCGCCGTCGTCCCCACCTCAACCTCTCAGACGATCGACAAGGATCCGACGCCAGCCCCAGACATTGGGCTTGTAGATATTTCTTTTGTACATATTGTTCTGTATCTGCACACTAGACACCTTCCATGTACATATGCATTCACTCGCCATTCGCTGTAAATAGTTATATCTGTAAATATGTTGTATATGCTCTAAGCAACCGACAATTTTTTCTAAAAAAGGGAGGATGTCAGAATATGCACTCATGCACATAATGAGGTAAAGACAGACAATGACAGACACCCAGGTTAGCCAATCAACACACAGGACAGAACACAACCAATCACCAGACAGAACACTGGAGGGGGGCTTCCTACTATAAAACACACAAGGCATCAGTACTCTGCCTCTTTCCACTGGTGACAACTGTAGTAACAGTCAGGGTGTATATATCATTTAACACCTTCTACACGTGGCTCAGAGCCTAGTCTAGTCTAGTTAGTTAGAGTTAGCACACTTAGAGTAGTAGAGTGTCAACCCACAGCAAGCTGTGTGCATTGTTACAGAAGCTCAATAAATCGTATTGAACCAATGTCTAAGTTTGGTGTCTCCTTTTCAGTACAACTGCATCCAGTTGCAGTCCGTGTTACCCCAGGGTGAATAACACGACACTCAGAGGTTCATTTGCCAATGCACCATGCTATGCTGACCTTGGTGTAGTTTGATTGGAATGGTGATACAGTGCAGAATGGGAGGCTGCTGCTGGTGGTGTTGAAAGATGACCACATCCTCATGAGAAGCACCTCAATATTAAAGATTCCGAGTCTTCTTGCCCCAATCCTTTTTGCTCCTCAGATGAAATGACAGGCCTGGCTGGATTTTCTGATCCTCTTCTGATTCCTCACTGCCAGTCAATTTGATCCTTTTTTGCCAGGGCCTCCCCCTTCTGGAGCGCCATATGTCAAGGGTGTAGCAGACAACTACACTCAGGGAGACCTAGGTCTGTGCATTCTGCAGTGTGCCACCAGTTTGATCATCTGAATTTCATTTTGGGCAGACTAATGGTCTGCGTCAACTGCCATCTCTTTAGTGGAAACCCACTGTTGCCAAGGATCCAACCGTCCAATTACAGAAATAGCTGTGGCCACCTGGGAGTGCCTGACGGTATAGGCTACAAAGGTACTGAGCACAAACCTTCATGATCCCCTGGTGCTGGTCACAGACAAGTTGAACATTCCGGGAGTGAAATCCCTTGAAGTTTACAAAGACGCTTGCAGGCCAGGGAACCCTGATGGCCACATGCGTGCAAGTAAGGCTTCCTGCACTTTGGAGAATCCAGCTATGGCATCTAAACTCCTGGCTCTCTCAGACTGACTGTCTGAATTTGCAGTGAAGTTAATGAAATTGCCTGCACTTTTCAAAAGTGCATAAATGACACCAGTGGTATAAAGCTGGGAGGGGGAGTGCCCTGGGAGACCACATCATTGATCCCATGAAGTCTCAGGGCTTGAGGTCAAAAATAGCCGAGGAAACCGCCTGCTGCTTACTACTTATCACACACCCTCAACTGTTGAATCAGTATTCCTCCAGGAACATCATTTAGAAGAAGCATTGAAAATAGCAAGAGCACAGAATGTAAACACTGAAGATACCATTCATTGTGTTGTTGGCACTACCATCATGCTTGATAATATAGATTCAGAACAGTTCTATCAGCTCAAGACTGGGAATACAATAGGTCATGTAGACCACAGGCAACAGCTGTATTCAGCCACAATCTGTAACCTCATGGCCTGGAGTTTCCCTCATTCCACCATTATCATCAAGCCAGGGGATCACCCTTGGTTCAATCAGGAGTGCAGGTATGCATGCCAAGAGCATATCCAATAATGAGGTGCCAACCTGTTGAAGCTACAATACAGGGCTACATGCATGATAAATAGAGAAAGCAGCATGCATCAGGCAGTTAACTGATCTAACAAAGAAGGGATCAGATCCAAGCTCTGCAGTCCTGCCACGTTCAGTCGTAAATGGTTGTGGACAAATAAAGAATTAACCAGGGGAGGAGGCTCCAGAAATATCCCCATCCTCAATGATAGGGGAGCCCAACACATCAGTGCAAAAGCAGACACTGAAGCATTTGCAAACTACCTTCAAACAAAAGTTCTGAGTGGATGATATATTTCAGTCTCCTCCTGAGGTCAAAATATTACTGGTGCCAGTCTTTAGCCAGTGCGATTCATTTCATGTGATATCAAGAATTGGCTGACGGCATTGATATGGGCAAAGCTGTGGGCCCTGACAACATCCTAGTTATAGTACTGAGAACATGTACTCCCGAACTAGTCAACGATAGCCAAACAGTTCAAGTGCACCTGCAACACTGACATTTACCTGACAATGTGGAAAATTGCCCAGGTATGTCCTGTCCATAAAAAACAAATCAAATTAGATCTGTTCGATTATTGCTCCATCAGTTGACAGCTGAACATCAGCAAAGTGATGGAAGGTGTCATTGACAATGCTATCAAATAGCACTTACACAGCAATATTTTACTTACTGACACTCAGTTTGGGTTCGTTCAGATTCACTCAGCTCCTGACCTCATTAGAACCTTGGTTTAAACATGGACAAAACAGCTAAATTCAAGAGGTGAGGTGAGAGTGACTGCCCTTGGCATCAAGGCAGCATTTTTATAGAGTGTGGCATCAAGGAGCCCAAGCAAAACTGAGGTCAATGGGAATCAGGGGGAGTGATTCACTCCATGGGTTTGAGTCATATCTAACAAAGGAAGATGGTTGTGGCTGTTGGAGGCCAATCATCTTAGTCCCAACACATCGCTGCAGGAGTTTCTCAGCTTGGTTTCCTAGGCCCAGCCATGTTCAGCTGCTTCATCAATACCCTTCCCTCCAATGTACAGTGAGAAGTTTGCAGATGATTGTGCAGTGTTCAGTACCATTCGCAACTCCTTAGATGCTGAGACAGTATGTGCCGTACACAGCACGACCTGGACAACATTCAGACTTGAGCTAATAAGTGGCAAAATAACCTTCATACCATGCATTCAAACCACAAAAGTGATAGGCAATGACCATGTCCAACAGGAATGTAACCATCTCCTCTTGATGTTAATGGAATTGTCATCACTGAATCCTGCACCTTCAACATCCTGGGATTACCATTGACCAGAAACTTAATTGGACCATCCATATAAATACTGTGGCTACAAGAGACAATGAGACTATAAGATGTAGGAGCAGAAGTAGGCCACTTGGTCCATCGGGTCTGCTCCGCCATTCAATGAGATCATGGCTGGTCTGATATAATCCTCAACTCCATTTTCCCGCCTTATCCCCTTAACCCTTGATTTCCTTACTGATTAAAAGTCTGTCTACCTCTGCCTTGAACATACTTTTTTAAATTATAAATTTAGAGTACTGTTGCTGATTTTCTCCTTGGTTCAATTGCTCTGTTTTATTACCTTTGCTCTCGAGTCGCCAGGTATCTTTATGATACCGCCACGAGTTTCAAGTCCAAGTAATGATCAATAACCCAAACACCGATTAGTAAGATTCAAATCAAAGCACATTTATTATACACAGTAATTGCTACTCAGGCACAAATTCTACGTCTAAGCTACTTCTACAACTAACAGGCCTATACTTAACTTCGGACTGGCCCACCAGGTCAGGGGAACAAATGGCCTTTCGTTCGGGTTCTGAGTCTGCGGGATTCGAAGTTGGTACGGATTGGTAGCTAGGAGCGCCTATCTCGTAGCGAGCGTTGAATTAAGACTTACTTCTGTCGGGCGTCACTGCACCGGTCACGGTCAATGTTGGTTTGTGTTGCTGGGTGACCCGGGCAGGACGCAGAGGTGAAGAGAGAGCGATTTGAACTTGGGGCTCAACTCTTATAGTCCCCAGGGGCTTCCCGCCTTTCGGGGCAGACCCTGTACCTGGTCCCAAGTGATTGGACTTTGTGTTGGCTCCTGCTGGCGCCGAGGAGTCTGGCTTTGCGTTGTGTGTCCAAAATGTTACTTATTGTTCCCGGGGATTGCTCATCAGTATGCAGATGGCTGCTACTTTGTTATGCTGATGGTCGCTGGTATCGATGTTGTCTGGCCTTTGCAGAGGTAAATACACAGCAAACCTACAGCTGCTGGTTTCTGTCTATGTTGGCTGACTTTCCCATCAGCCTTTGCCGTTCGCCATTTTAAATCGGGAGTTGGCCAAGTTAGGTGGCTACAGTACTCAATTCTTTCTTTTTCCAATTAAGGGGCAATTTAGTGTGGCCAAGCCACATCTTTGGTTGTGGGGGTGAGACCCACGCAGACACAGAGAGAATGTACAAACTCCACACAGACAGTGACCCGGGGTCGGGATCAAACCTGGTTTTTCAGCGTCGTGAGGCAGCAGTACTAACCACTGCGCCACCGTGCCACCCCTAGCCTTGAACATACTTAACGGCCCAGTCTCTACAGCTCTCTGCAATAAAACATTTGATAGATTCACTATCCTCTGAGAGAAGAAATTCCTCCTTGAAGGAGGGGGGTGGGGAGAGGGGGTCCTGTGATGAGACCCCATAAAACCTGATAGCTAGGATAACACGAGAATAGCTCTACATAAGTTATCTTATTGAGGATTGAAACTAATCATAGAAAGTATACATAGTAATTATTATTAACCATTAAACATGTATTCTTAGAACAAAGCAGTAACAAACATTTAAACTCTTGCTAATAGTAGTGGCCGCAAGGTATGATGGAATTTTAGCTAGCCAATTTGACCACATTCCTAAGACAGACAGAATCAGACAGAAATAATGTGGTCAGCAAGAACACAGCCAGCTCAATAAGCAGTTCTTATCAGTAGCTCCAGTATCCTGCGCTCAGACAGACCATGGTATGGGCAGGAACCAACTGAGATATGAGAAATGGGAGTAGGGGAGAGCAAGAGACAGCGAGGGTCTTGAAAAACAACACATTGCTAGGGAACAGGATGGGGCTAAATCACGAGCTGATCATGCAGTCACCATGCTGCCTATAGTAAAATTTATTGGTCAAGGTAAAATATACAGCTACAAGGATTGGATCGAGTCCAACTGGGGTGGGCTACTGATATTTGGAAATTGTATAACTGTTAAACCTGAAGCAATGTAAAGCAAAGTGGTTTTGGCGTTTATTCAAATCACTCTTCCTCGTATGTTGACCAAGTTTGGAAAATAAAGCTGTCTTACTGCAACTGAGGCTAGAAACCAAAACTTCTGGTTGAATCTATATAAAAGGAGACAGAGCCAACAGAGCTCAGAAGTAGATGATGAGTCAATTTGTGCAGTACAGGCAGGCTGAAGAAGACAGCAGCTAGATCCAGAAGCTGAGGATAGGCAAAGATTTGTTGCTACAACTTTTTCTGTTACTTGAAGATAACATTGGTGGATCTACATAGCCTGGGTCATTATAAGCAGAGCTGAGGAGGTTCTGGAGACAAGTGTAATTTTTAGTGAAGACAGTGAACATGAAATTCATTGTGTGGAGATGCCGGCGTTGGACTGGGGTGAGCACAGTAAGAAGTCTTACAACACCAGGTTAAAGTCCAACAGATTTGTTTTGATGTCACTAGCTTTAGGAGGGCTGCTCCTTCCTCACCTGAGGAAGGAGCAGCGCTCTGAAAGCTAGTGACAGCGAAACAAACCTGATGAAATTAATTGATTGTGCACTGCTGTCAGCTGGATATTGGGTACATCTTAGAAGAAGAGCTGAAATTCTTTATGAGAAAGATTGTTTTGAATGATTTTGTGACTGAGATTGATGATAGATAGGCAAATTGGATTGCCAAGTCAATTCTTAGTTGCATTGGCCATTTAACATTTAAGTTATAGTTTATAATTGATTGCAATTTGTCTGTTAATTCATCTTTAAATATCGATAGTTAGCTAAGATAGTATTTGGTGTTTGGTTTGACAGACTCATGTATAGTCAAAATTATTTTGGTTTAAACCGTGGAATCTTGTAGCTTCATTCTTTCATCAAATAAATTGGGATTTTGGGAAGCACGGTGGCACAGTGGTTAGCACAGCTGCCTCACGGCGCTGAGGTCCCAGGTTCGATCCCGGCTCTGGGTCACTGTCCTTGTGGAGTTTGCACATTCACCCCATGTTAGCGTGGGTTTCACCCCCACAACCCAAAAATGTGCAGGTTAAGCGGCCACACTAAACTGCCCCTTAATTGGAAAAAAATAATTGGGAACTCAAAATTTTTTTAAAATAAAAAAATAAACTGGGATTGATTTCAGATCTATTCAACTTTTGAAATAAGGTTACTGGTCTCATCCTAGACTGTAACATTGTTTAGGCATTCAGTGAGGTGGATTCATAAATTTACAACTTGCCATTCAGAGAGTGTGCAGCAACATTAGAGGACATTATTTTAAACAAAGGATTTTTGAAATAAAAGTTACTGTTTTTTTGGTTGAGTGGGACAAGGTAACAAAGCCGGCAGGTAAGCTTGTGATTTAGCAAGTAGCACACAGAAAGTAGAGAGAAACACAGTTAATGTTACAAGTCCATGTGACCCTTCTACAGTTCTGCAGAACTGTAGTTCGATAGAACTGCAGAAGGGTGATATGGATTTGAAACATTAACTGTGTTTCTCTCTCCACAGATGCTGTCAGAACTTCTGTGTTTATCCAGCATTTTCTGTTTTTAATTTCAGATTTCCAGCTTCCACGGTACTTTGCTTTTTTATTGATCTGAATAGGCTGTTAAGGATTAAATGAAAGAGATGCCAGATGTGAAGAAAAGGTTTTATAGGTGGATAAAGTGAGTTTACTTTACTTTTAAACTCTAAAAGTTAAAATAAAGAGATAAAGGTAATTAGGTCTGGGAGAGTGCAGTTCTAAAGAAATTGGCTTTTAAACTCTAAAAGTTAAAATAAAGAGATAAAGGTAATTAGGTCTGGGAGAGTGCAGTTCTAAAGAAATTGGCTAAGATAAGGGAGAGATGAAAGGGAAATGTTTTAAGGGAATACTGAAACAATGTGGAAGAGCTGTTTTAGATCTCAGTCAACAGCAGGACTAACTGTCCAATTCTCAGCAAGAAGTGGGTGAAGGAAGCCAGGTTTCCAAAGCAAATTGCTGGTTAAATCTCAGAAGTAATCCCAACAGATGTAAAGGCATTATGTGGTAAAGATTACTGGATTTTATAACTCTTGACGTCTATAAGGTTGGGGAGAGTTAGTTCTGAAGGTAGTTAAGATTGGAACTGTTTAAAGTAGTGATACTGTTATGAACCCCGTTCATATTCAATGTGAGGGCATCCCAAATCCTGGAAGGGAAACCCGGAACGCCAGTTCATAACAGCTTGCTTTTGCGATTTGGAATAATATGAGAAACTAGATGAAACCCGGTGAGCAAAGGGGTGTTGTTGTAAATTATTCAAATAACAAAACATTTATTGAACCTTATAACATACAAGAAAGGCAACAGTAAAGAACAACTTTTATAATTAACTACAATAATGGTTACCCAGACAGTATACTTGAATTACCGCCCCTACCCCACCAGTCTAAATCCAACTACTTTCCTAACTCTGGAAATATATCTTCCCCAAAACAATATCCCATAGGTTTTAACACTATGAGCCGAATCCAGAAAGTAATTACCACACAGGACCTATAGTTTTATTTTGGAAACCCTTCTGCTTGTTTTGAGTAGTATTTCTGGAGTCTAACACAGACGGACTTCTTCTACTTTCTACCAAGCAGCTTGATTCTCTCTGAGAGAAAAACACTCCGATTGGAAACTGGGCATATATGATCCAGGTCACTAGACTGCTAAACTCCACTTTTCTTAACAAAGTATCGGATTCATCCAGTTACTAGCAATTTACAACTCACAAGCCTTCAGTGCAGATAAATGCTTATTGGTTTCTTTTTTATGCAGTTCTTTACTTTTAATTTCATTCCAACTTCTTAACAATACTGTGTAGAGCCATTGTCTTACTTACGTCTACTTCTAATTTACTTTGTTGTTTTTTTCTTCTATTTGTCAATAAACGTTTACTTTATTAAAATCATCGCAGAGAGTCAAAGACATAATTTATGGATTTCAAACTTCTCCTCATACTATACAAATTGCAACACAGTTTAGAGTAGTTGTTTCAAGTTTTCCTTCTGGGATTTGCACAACTCAGCATTTACTGTCAGCTTTGCTTTTAACGGGTGCCTGGATTGAATAATTCTATTTATGTAGAAAATATGCATAGGCTAGGATTGTTTACTTTGGAACAAATGAGACAAAGGGAGATCTAATTGAAGTGTATACAATTATGAGCAGTCTAGAGTGTGTGGATAGCACAGCTGCCTCACGGCAGCTAAGATCCTAGGCCAGACCCTGGTACATGGGAGGGGAGATCTGGTTATGGACCAATAATGTTTTGGTTTGAGATTCAAGGTTTTTACTAAGTTAATAAAGCCACAAGATTCCACGGGATTTAAACAAACAAAAATAAACTTTACTATACATGTTCAGAAAGATAAAACAATTTACAATATCTATCTTATACTCTAACATTCAGTATAAGTATGAGATACATGTGGATTAACAGGTGACCTGTGGCCAGACACACCACACTACACAATAGGTGACAATGCAGCCAAAATAGATTCAATTTATTTCTCAACAGCCCACCAAGACCTCTGCACATTGTGAGCCAACTAATCTCACTGAAACTTCATCTTCAGCCATGCTAAGCAGAACACCACTGCTCCAAGGCGTAACTTTGCCCCAACAGCCCACAGCATGGAGTCACCAACCTTCAGTTGCCTTGTCAGATTTTCAGAGCACCTCTTGTGCCTTCTTTGCTCAATGTATGCTCTCTGCAGCTCTTCCTTGTACTCAGAAATCAATACTCTGCTTCTGTCATACACTCATACACCTCAACTGATTTGTGAAAACTACCAATCATCTGCTGAACAAAATAAATTCTTTAGTTAGCATCCCCTATGTCACTAGATTCCCTAAGAAAGCTTTGAGAACAATCAGACTGCTGGCACTGCTTTCATTGAGCGGTCCTGCAGCTCTCAAAATATGGTAATTTTGAGGCATAGAGAGAGAACAGGTAAAGAGGAGGTAATAAATGATGGGCTATTTTTCTTGCTTCATTGATTAAGCTGCTCTTCAGTTTCCAGGTCACTGGAAACCAGACAATTAAACTATATTCTCATAAATATAATTACGGTCTGACCAAAAAGTAACCTCTGTCTAACAGCAATGTGGTTTACTCTTCTTTTCTCAATTAGGACAAATAGTGATTGAGTGAGTGACCCCCACCTCGTAACTTTAACCAACTGCAACTTTAGGAATGAAGAGCATTCATTTACCATATATCTGTGACTGACTACACGTGGCTAATGGGGAGCATCTTGAACAAAACAGGCCAAGGGAATAGCACAATCATTTTCAACAGTTACCAACTGAAAAATCGTGTTTAGAGATTTTAGTCTGAAGCTCCTGAATGGAATTTTGAGTCCTGAAGACTGTAAAGAGGCCCCCTTTAAGCTTACATTAAGGTTCAGTGGAATAGTTTATGAGGCCAAGGATCAAGAGGTCAGAGTGGGGTGGAGAATTAAAATTACAGGTGACCGGAACACTGAAAGGAGGTGTCTTCCAAGGTGGTCACCTAGTCTGTGTTTGATATGCCCAGGGTAGAGACCGCATTGTGAGCCGTGACTACAGTATACTAAATCAAAAGTACAAATTGCTGCTTCACCTGAAAGGAGTGTTTGGGATTTTGGAATGTGGAAAGGATTGACATAAAAGTGCATCTCCTGCACTTGCACAGCAAATGTTTGTGGGAAGGGGCCAGGAGGTGTTGGGATGATTGAAGAGTGGATCTGGGTCATGGAGGGAATAGTCCCTTCAGAATGCTGAATGGAGAAATGGTGGCATCAAAATAGAAGATGCATAAGATAATCCACTGAATGTGGAGACTGGTGGGATGGAACATAAGGACAAAGGGAACTCGATCAAGATTTTGGGATGGAGTGAAAAAGGTGAGAGCAGTACAGAAAATGGGGCAGACAAGGTTATTGGCCCTGATGACCATGGTGGAGGAGAATCTTTGGTTAGAAAAAAGGAAGACTTGTCTGAGGCATTGGTATGGAAGGTTGCATTGTCAGAACAGATGCGATGGAGATGGAGAAACTGAGGGAATGGAAAAGGGTAGAAATTGGATTTTAGAGATAACAGACAAAAGAAAAGCTGAATCAGAAGAGAAGATGCATATGGTGGTGGATTCCAATCCACTTCTGAGTTGCCTCTTTTACTTGTTTGCATTTCTATCTGTCTTGCTATTCACAGGTTCCACCTCCTCAGCTGTCCACACATTCTTTGCATTTGTGAGTGTCTTTTTTCAACATAAGCACTTAGCAAATCATTTTAATTGTTTATAAGTCTGCATGTTTCCACACTCTTTCTTTTGTTCTGTTGCTTTTTAAATGCTGGTCATATGTAATATCCTCTAATAATAACTTATTGTCACAAGTAGGCTTCAATGAAGTTACTATGAAAAGCCCCCGATCGCCACATTCCGGCGCCTGTTCAGGGAGGCCAGTACAGGAATTGAACCCACACTGCTGGCATTATTCTGCATTACAAGCCAGCTGTTTAGCCCACTGTGCTAAACCAGTCCCTATAGCTGTGATGAAGGCTCTGGGTGATATGCCTATGGGCTATATTATAGATGGATGGTGTGTGACCTCCAACCAGCAGATGGCAGTACAGACACACCATGAGGTCTCTAGACCAAGATCATGTGACCAGTGACTCCCATATAAGGGGAGACACATCCGGCCTTCTTCAGAAGAAGATTGAGAGGGTAATAAGATATACAAGTGAATGGTCAGTGCTCGGTGCAGATTCGAGAGGACTAATAAGCAGATTCCATGAAAACGAGCCCTGTAACAGGGCTCTTACCACACAAGACTCAATAAAGAATCTGGTTCGGAAAGCCTAAGTGTTTGGTGGATTCCTTCATAAGAGAGAAAGGACCAAACACAACAGGCTCCACATCTACAGTTACTTAGGTTCAATGTGTTCATATATTCATGGTGGTTTCATCACATGACCTCTTCAACTTCTACACTCCCATTAAGTTCGAAAGAAATGTTCAAAGAAAATGGAAAAATAATTCCTTTTTATAAAGTTCCAATAATATTTCTCCCAGGTTGCAAAAAAGCAGTGTCCTGGAGATTAATCTTCAATTCCTGGAAATTCCAGGACATTTTGTTTATGCATATCATGCAAACCTATTTCTGAGACTTGCTGGTGGAAATGTCATATTGTATACTTATCAATATATTCCAACTGTAATATCATCTGCTTGTTTAAAATTCAGTTTCAGGAAAACTATAGTTTCACCTTTCCTTTGTGAACCAACAGGACTTGGCTTTATCTCCTCACATCAGAATTACTTGAAAAACGGAACAGTCCTTCCTGTCTGATTTGTCTTTTTGAAATTAAGCCATGGACAAGGAAGACTTTCTTGCAAACTCATTCTGCTGGTCCTCAAACAGAAATGTTGCAGTTTGCTGCTGATTCCATCTCCTTTCTCAATCTCAACCCATCACTGAACCGACTGAGCCTCTTGCTAGATACTGAACTTTTCTTCAAATCTCATATTGTCTATGTCACCAGGACCATTTGGTTCCAACTGTCTCTTCATTCCCATTGCCACTAAAATACTTGTTTGTGCCTTTGCCACATTCAAAACGAACTTTTCTGAAGTGCTTCACTCTATTGCCCTGAACTCCATCCTATACAAACTCCAAATGATCCAAAGCTTCAATGGCATTCTGTTCTCTACACTTCCTATCACTTATTGCATTGACTTCAACGGACTCCCATCCATCGGGTTTCAGCGAAAAATCTTCAAGGTTGTCTATACACTCCTATTTGGTCTAATGTCTCCTTAGCTCTGAAGCTTCATTCAGCTCTATGTCACTGCCTGACATTCCTCCCTGCCCTCTGCTAATACCAGAAGTATGGTAGCAACCCTCCAACCAGCAATGGTGTCACGTACTTGCACAAGTCTGGATGGACTCAGCTACATTTGAATTTTAAAAAAATGAAGCAGCTGTTCTTTTCTTGTTAGTGGCGTACTCAGGGTCTCCAATTTGAGGAATATTTTATGAGGGACGTGAGTGAAGTGCAACCAAATGAGTCGGCGTTCTACTCAAAGCGATTTTAATACGATTTAAAAAAAAAATCAGTTCGATGCAAAATACAGCAGCAGCCCAGTTTAAAAAATCGGTAATTGTTCCGAAATTAGGATATAATTTGTCACCTTCAGTGGAAAATCTTCCATTGAGGGGTCTGTCTCTCCGTGCCAATACAACATTAGAAAAACATACACCTCCAGTCCTGAAATATAAGGCTTTGCGGAAAGGGATGCAACTACGTCCCTCATCATGTCCCGGGAATACCACTTGATGTCCTCTCCAGGGCAGCGATGCTGCTGTCGACGCGCGAGCTGGAATAGACACTGGTGAACGCTGAGCTCGGCTCCCTGGAGGGTAGCAGCGGAGACGGGTTACCATGGTTACCGCATTGACGGCCTGCCCCAGCCCGGGGGGGGGGAGGTGGTCATGTGTTGAGGCAAAATGGCGTCTTGGAGGATGCAGTGTGATGTAGACTAGGATTTGTAATTTTGCAGGGTTAATTCCCTCTGGAGTACATGGTACACAGTTTACTTGTAATATTTGCTTTTTGAAGCAATTTTTAAAATGGGGTTGGATAAAACAACTTTCCCCATTTTATTCATATGGGTTGTTTGGTCTTTATAATCAGAATAAAATGTATTTTTTTTAGCTACTTAGTAAATTAGGAGATGTCGTCTCAAGTATGCAATTTTTGATCTTTTTTTAAATGCTCACAGAGAACGGATTGAAAGTGCCCTTGAAGCGTGGATGAGGCTGGCGCCTGGCATTGGTGGGTGTGAATCAGTGAGTGGGCAATAAACAGCCCCGAAAGGAAAGGACCGGATTTCTAGAAATAATGGCTCTAACTGTGTTTGGTAAGTTGCACTGACAAACTTGAATACAAAACCGTCTGATATTTCTGTTCATTCTTCTAGAAGCGGAATGCGTTGCAGCTGCACTGCGGAATAGTTATTTTATTTTTTATATGATTAAATGGGAATTGCGAGGGCTGACTGTGGACTGGAGTCTGGTGGTCATTGTGTTTGTTGCTGCATGCAAAGGCTTAATTCAAGGGCGTATGCTCCGAAAGATGGCACGTTAGTAAATTTTATTATGGAGAGTTAAGCGACAAGTTTGTTTTGCAATGAAAAATTGTTTTATTTATCAAGACCTATTTCTTAAACGTTTTTTTTAGTAAATAGTACTTTAATAGTTATCTACATTCACCCTGAACTGGATTAGTTTAAGTGATTGAAATCACCATTTCTTTTCAATCTACATAAAAAGAGATAACCTGAGCTTTGAAAGGATATTGGTTTTACTGGTCATAGTAAAACTGAAATTGTTTTATATCAATATTGCTGGTACTAGTGCAAGCAATTATGTTTCAAATGGTCATCTGAGTACTTTGTTTTCCACAAATTAAAAACGTGGCAAATTTGATTGGGGGGAAGAGTTTAGAGGGATTAGATGTATAAATCATTATCTGATCAATAACAAAAGAAACCCTAGAACAAAAATGATTAAGAACCCATCAACAGGTTGTTGAGGCACCCTGTGACCAATGCTGTTTCTGCTTGTAAGATTAGCATGAAACTAAATGCTGGTGTGGCCCTCTATATGCAGATTGCTAGAACTTGCATTTAATATCAATTCAGTGGTGAACTCGGAAATATTCAAGCACAGAGTATGCAGCACACAACGGTATCAATTCCAAAGCAAGGTATAATAATCTTTATTAATGTCACAAGTAGGCTTACATTAACACTGCAATGAAGTTACTGTGAAAAGCCCTAGTTGCCACACTCTGGCGCTTGTTTGGGTACTCAGAGGGAGAATTCAAATGTCCAATTCACCTAACAAGCACGTCTTTCGGGACTTGTGGGAGGAAACTGGAGCACCTGGCTGAAACCCATGCAGACATGGGGAGAATGTGCAGACTCCGCACAGACCGTAGCCCAAGTTGGGAATCGAACCCGTGTCCCTGGAGCTGTGAAGTTACAGTGCTAACCACTGTGCTACCAAGCCACCCTCCACTGTGCGTTCTGATTTTTAGTACATGAAATTATAAAAATGACAACAGTAGAAGAATACAAATTGGCCCATTTTATCTGCACCAATGATGGATCTTCAGCTGGAGTTACGCCTTATCTATGCTATTCCAGTACAGTTACAGCGCTGGCACCTATCCGGCAATGTGGAAAATTGCCCAGGTATGCCCTGTCTATAAACAGCAGGACAAATCCATTCCAACTAATTACTGCCCCACCAGTCTACTACTCTCTAGCAAAGTGTTGTTGACCGTGCCATCAAGTGCGTTTATTCAACAATATCTGCGCATTGATGCCCAGTTTGGATTTTGCCAGGGTCATTCAGCTCCTGAGTTCAGTATAACCTTGGTCCAAGCTTGAGCTGAACTCAGGAAGTCGGGTGAGAGTGACTGCCTTGACATCAAGACAGCATTTGACTGAGTGTGGCATCAAAGAGCCCCAGTAAAACTGAAATCAAATGAGAATCCGGGGGAAAATTGTTCACTGGTAGGAGTCCTATCTAGCACAATGGAGGATAGTTATGGTTGTTGGAGGTCAATCTCCACAGACCCTGGACATTGCTGTGAGAGTTTCTCAGGGTTGTGTCCTAGGCCCAACTATTTTCAGCAGTTTCATCAATGACCTTCTTTCCATCATGTTGAGATGCCGGCGTTGGACTGGGGTGAGCACAGTAAGAAGTCTTACAACGCCAGGTTAAAGTCCAACAGGTTTGTTTCAAATCACTAGCTTACGGAGCACTGCTCCTGAGAAAGGAGCAGTGCTCCGAAAGCTAGTGATTTGAAACAAACCTGTTGGACTTTAACCTTATCTTCTTTCCATCAGCAGGTCAGAAGTGAGGATATTTGCTGATGATTGCATAATGTTCAGTGCCAGTCACGATTCCTCAGATACTGAAGCAGTATGTGACGATTTGTAGCAAGACCTGGACAACATTCAGACTTGGGCTGATGAGTATCAGGTAACATTTACCTCACACAAGGGCCAGGCAATGACTATCTTCAACAAGCGAGAATCTAACCATCTCTCCTTGACATTCAGTGGCATTGCCATTGCTGAATCCTTCATTATCGACATCCTGGGAGTTACCATTGATCACAAACAACTAGATACGTCATATAAATACTGTGGCTACAAGACAGGCCAGAGGCTGGGAATTGTGCGAAGAGTAACTCCCCTCCGGACAACCAACCATCTACTAAGTTATGAGTGTGATGCAATGCTCTCCACTCACCTGGATGAGTACAGCTCCAACAACATTCATGAAGCTTGACAAGCCGAGGACAAATCAACCTGCTTAATTGGTTACGCATCCATCACCTTCAACATCCACTCCCTCCATCACTGACACTTAGTAGTAGGAGTGCATACCATTTACAAGATGCACCGCAACATAATCTTCACTATCACCTTCCAAACCCGGGACCACTACCACCTGAAAGGACAAGGACAGCAGGTACACGGGAACACCAACACCTCGACGTCTTCCTCCTAGCCACACATCATCCTGACTTGGAACTATATTGCTGTTCCTTCACTGTTAATGGGTCAAAATCCTGGAACTCCCCGACTAACTCCACATGGACTGCAGTGGTTCACCATCACCTCTTGAGAACAATTGGGAATGGGTAGTAAAAATGCTGGAATAGCTCAGCAAATCTGGCAGCATCTGTGGACAGTTAATGTTTCTAGTCCGTATGACTCATCAGAGCTGTGACGGGTAGAAATGTGATGGGTTTAGTACTGTTGAAGAATTGGTGTGGAACAGTTGGAGCAAAATGCAACGTCGGGGACAGATGGGAGCTCAGAAGAGATTTTGCAAAGATGTAATGAACACCAGACAAAGGGAGTGGTAATGATATTGTTAAAAACGGGTGGCAATAGTGGTTCTAAAAACGCTGGCTTACCCAGTGATGCCCATGTACTGTGAAAAGAATAAACAAATTGCTTGCCCATTCCCATATACCTTTTCATATTGTCAACTGGATTAGTTCAGTCATTTTCAAACTCAGGGTCACGACCTGTGGGCAGATGTTGGGAGGGTTGCGGGGCCATCGGTCACGGCATTACCAATCGCGGGAAGAAGTGCCAAATGGCCGCAACTGCCTTTTAAAAATTCTGGCCGCAATTGACTTTCGGAATTTTGGTTGTCCCGTGCATGCTTGCCCCCTCAACAGTGCGCAGGCCCGGAGCCCAACGAGGCAGGCTGCCTCCTGACATCAGCGGCTAACCCAGGAGCAGGTTCTTCTTAAAAATCATGGAGCCTTCTCTCGAGAAGTGGCGGCAGAGAGCAGGCCACGCGCCCTGGACACTGACGGGTGCTCTGGGCATGAGAGATTCCTCCATTTTGCAGCTGCCTGCATGTCCTGGTGTGAGCTCCAGGGCCTCTGGTGAACAATCCATTAAGAAGAATCTGAAATCAGGAACAAAGCAGTATATAGATGATTTCTTGAGATATGGTTTATTAATTGTGCCACTGCAAATCAGGATGCAAAGCTCATGTATTTTATATGCAGGGAAGTACTGGCAAATAAAAGTTTAAAACTTCGGAGGCATTTGAAGATGAGCATGACGAGTTTGAGGACAAATCTTCTGATTTTTTTCAACAAATGCAGTGGAACTTAAATCACCAGCTGAAGTCCTTGCAGAAATGTAATTTTGAATGACAAAACAAGTGAGATCGTGAGGATATAGCAGGCTCACTTGCCACATTAAAGGTAAGCAATAATGGTGGGTCGTGAAGGATGGCTGGTTGGTAAAAGTGGGTCCCCGGCAAAAAAGGTTGAAAAACATTGGATTAGTTGGTAACATTGCTGTCTCTGAGTCAGAAGGATGTAGGTTCAAGTCTCATTTATGAAATCATAGAATGATTCCTGCGCAGAAAGGGGCCATTTGGTCCATTGCGTCCTTGGTGGCTCTCATCCAGCCCCATTCCCCCATTCTTTCCTTGTACCCATGCAATTTTCTTTTAATAGTCTTTATTGTCACAAGTAGTCTTACATTAACACTGCAATGAAGTTACTGTGAAAAGCCCCTAGTTGTCACTTCTGGCACCTGTTCAGGTACACGGAGGGAGAATTCAGAATGTCCAATTTACCTAACCAGCACGTCTTTCAGGACTTGTGGGAAGAAACCGGAGCATCCTATCTGGCTGCATCACAGCCTGGTATGGCAACTGTTCGACCCAGGACTGCAAGAAATTTCAGAGAGTCGTGAACACCGCCCAGTCCATCACACGAACCTGCCTCCCATCCATTGACTCCATCTACACCTCCCGCTGCCTGGGGAAAGCGGGCAGCATAATCAAAGATCCCTCCCACCTGGCTTACTCACTCTTCCAACTTCTTCCATCGTGCAGGAGATACAGAAGTCTGAGAACAAGCTATGCCCCTAGTTCTGCTTTCACGCACCAGTGGAAACAGCTTCTTCCCCACTGTCACCAGACTCCTAAACGACCCTCTTATGGACTGGCCTCATTAACACTGCACCCTGTATGCTTCATCCAATGCCAGTGCTTATGTAGTTACATTGTATATGTTGTGTTGCCCTATTATGTATTTTCTTTTCTTCCCATGTACTTAATGATCTGTTGAGCTGCTCGCAGAAAAATACTTTTCACTGTACCTCGGTAAACATGACAATAAACAAATGCAATCCACCCGGAAGAAACCCACGCAGCTACAGGGAGAACGTGCAGACTCCGCACAGCCAGTGATTCAAGCCGGGAATCGAACCTGGGACCCTGGCGCTGTGAAGCAACAGTGCTAACCACTGTGCTACTGTGCCGCTCTTTCTCTTCAAATAATAATCTAATCCTCTTGAAGGCCTTGATTGAATCTGCCCCCAACACACTTCCAGGCAGTGCATTCCAGATTCTAACCACTTGCTGTGTAAGAAAAATGTTTTCCCTCATGTCACCACTGCTTCTTTCGTCAATCACCTTAAAATTGGTGTTCTCTTTTTGTTGATCCTTTGCCAATGGAAACCTCTCCCACCAACAGCTCTGTCCATGAGTTTGAACAACTTTATCAAATCTCCTCCAAGGAGAAGAGCCCCAGTTTCTCCAATCTATCCATGCAACTAAAGTTCCTCATCCCTGGAATCATTCTCATGAATCTTTTCTGCACTCTTTCTAATGCCATCACATTTTTAAGAACATAAGAACTAGGAGCAGGGGTAGGCCATCTGGCCTTTCGAGCCTGCTCCGCCATTCAATGAGATCATGGCTGACCTTTTGTGGCCTCGGCTCCACTTGCCCGCCCGAACACCTTTATTCCTTTATTCTTCAAAAAACTATGTATCTTTATCTTGAAAACATTCAACGAAGGCGCCTCAACTGCTTCACTGGGCAGGGAATTTCATAGATTAACAACCCTTTGGGTGAAGAAGTTCCTCCTGAGCTCAGTCCTGAATCTACTTCCCCTTGTTTTGAGGCTATGCCCCTAGTTCTGCTTTCACGCACCAGTGGAAACAACATCCCCGCATCTATCCTGTCTATTTTATATGTTTCTATAAGATCTCTTCCCCCCCCCCCCCCCCCCCCCCCCACCCCCACCCGCATCCTTCTAAATTCCAACGAGTACAGTCCCAGTCTACTCAACCTCTCCTCGTGATCCAACCCCCTCAACTCTGGGATTAACCTAGTGAAACTCCTCTGCACAACCTCGAGCACCAGTACATCCTTTCTCAGGTAAGGAGACCAAAACTGAACACACTACTCCAGGTTTGGCCTCACTAACAACTTATACATTTGCAGTATAACCTCCCTTGTCTTAAACCCCATCCTTCTAGCAATGAAGGACAAAACTCATTTTGTAAACCAACTTTTTGCGACTCATGCACTAGGACACCCAGGTCCCTCTGCACAGCAGCATGTTTTAATATTTTATCATTTAGATAATAATCCCTTTTGTTCCTACCAAAATGGATAACCTCACATTTGTCAACATTGTATTCAATCTGCCAGACCCTAGCCCATTCACTTAAACTATCTGCAGACTTCCAGTATCCTCTGCACTTTTTGCTTTACCACTAATCTTCGTGTCGTCTGCAAACTTGGACACATTACACTTGGTCCCCAACTCCAAATCATCTATATAAATTGCGAACAATTGTGGGCCCAATACTAATCCCTGAGGGACACCACTAGCTACTGATTGCCAACCAGAGAAACACCCATTAATCCCCACTCTTTGCTTTCGATTAATTAACCAATTCTCTATCCATGCTACTACTTTACCCTTAACGCCATGCACCTTTATCTTATGCAGCAACCTTTTTCCTAAAGTGTAGTTACCAGAATGGACACATTACTTTAGATGAGGCTGAATCAGTGTTTTATACAGGTTGATCATAACTTGCTTGCTTTTATGGCCCTGTTTATAAATCCCAGGATCCTTTAGGATTTATTAACTACTTTGTTCTGCCCTGCCTCTTTCAATGATTTGTGCGTATATACCCCGACCCGTCTGCTTCTGCACTCCCTTTGGAATTGCACCCTTAATTTTATTTTGCTACTTCTCGTTCTTCCTTTTGAAATGAATCACTGCATTTTCTTTGCCTTAAATTTCATTTGCCACTTGTCTGTCCATTCCACCAGTCTATGTCCTCTTGAAGTTTAACACTATGCTTCTCACGGTTCACAATACTTACAAGTTTTGTGTCATCTTCAGATTTTTAAATAGTACCGCGTACCAAGCAAACGACTGTTAACTTTGTCCTGAATGATTTGTTTCCAAAAGCCTCCCTACCACTAAGGTTAAACTAACTGCCCTATTGTTGCTGGCTTTGTCCTTGTACTCCTTTTTTCCGAACAAGGCTGTAACATTTTCAATCCTCCAGTCTTCTGATGCCACCCTATACCGAAAGAAGATTGAAAAATTATGGCAACTTATGTATTTTGGCTAACGCTCCAGTGCAGTATTGAAGTATGCACGTCAGAAGTCTTTCAGATAAAAAGTTAAATCAAGGCTCCATGGTGTTATCCATGCTCTCCTGGCCAATATTTCACAATAAACACTAAAATAGATTATCTGGCCATGATAACATTGCTCTCCATTTGCCTGGATGAGTGCAGCTCCAACAACACTCAAGCTCAACACCATCCAGGACAAAGCAGCCCGTTTGATTGTTCCCCCTTCCACAGACATTCAAACCCTCCACCACCCCGAACAGAGGAGGCCATGTGTACCATCTACAGGATGCACTGCAGTAACTCACCAAGGTTCCTTAGACAGCACCTTCCAAACACACGACCACTACCATCTTAAAGGACAAGAGCAGCAGATACCTGGGAACCCCACCACCTGCAGGTTCTCCTCCAAGTCACTTGCCATCCTGACTTGGAAATATATTTCTGCTCCTTCACTGTCGCTTGGATGACATCCTGAAACTCCCTTCCTAACAGCACAGTGGGTGTACCTACACCCGAAGGACTGCAGCGTTTAAAGAAGACAACTCATCACCACCTTATGAAAGGCAACTAGGGATGGGCAATAATTGGTGGCCTAACCAACAACGCCCACATCACGTAAATGAATTTTATAATATTTGTGGAATCTTGTGGCGTGCACATTGGCTGCTAGTCTGCATGAATGCAAATCATTATTTCCTCCCCACCTTCTATCCAAATACATATCCAAATCTGCATGATGGCAAATCATTATTTCCCCCCACCACCTTCTTTCCAAATACATATCTCAAATCTGTTTGAAGTGATCTGGCTCCTGCCAGTATCCACTTGTGAAAAATGTCATTTCAATAACTCGGCAAGGCAGAATCATAATTCATTGTTCCTCTCAATCATCAATGGGTCCTTAATGTGTTGCAACAAATTCACCATCCTAAATAAACAACAATTTTTTTTCCCATTTACTCTTGGGATGTGGACATTGCTAACAAGGCCAACGTTTATTGCCCATCCCTATTTCAAAGTGGTGAACTACCTTCTTGAACTTCTGCTGCCCTTTGGAGGACTGCCACAATTGGAACATTAAATGACTAATAGGAGGATAATGTTCCATGAACACCCCTATTCTCCGTGATGTGGGAGACCAGCACATTAGTGCAAAACACACTATGAATTATGTTAAGAGACGGAGTTCCAGGATTTTGACCAAGTAATAGGGAAACTTACAGTTGATGGTGTTCCCATGCACCTGTTGCCCTTGTTCTTCGAGGTTTCAAGGGTGTGATTAAAATAACCTTGGTGCAATGCTGCCGCTGTGCATCTTCTAGATGCTACACATGGCAGCCATTGTGCATCAGTGGTGAGGGGAGTGAATTTTTAACATGGTGGGTGGGGTGCCAATGAAGCAGGTTGCTTCATCTGGGATAATGTCAGCTTTCTTGACTGTTTTTGGAGCTGCACACATTTGGACAAGTGGAGAGTATTTCATCACCTTCTTGACTTGTATCTTGTGGATGATGGAAGAGTTTTGATAAGTCACTTGTCCCAGAATGTTCACTCTCTGACCTCTTGCAGCCATAGTATTTATGTGGCTTGTCTAGTTAAGTTTCTGGTCAGTGCTGAGCCCCAGTTGATGGTGGGGGATTCAACGATGGTAAGGCCATTGAATGTTAAGGTGGGTAGGTGGTTAAATTCCTAGTTAACAGGGCAGGCTAGTTAACAGGAGTGAAGTGGCGGTTGCCAGGAGGAAGTTATGGGGGTTGGTTTTTTTGTTTGGGAATGGGGACGGGGAGGGTTGCTGACAAGGGTGTGGTTAGTGTGGCGCAGTTGGGGAGGAATCGATGACGGTGGACATCTGACGGCAGGCTTGGAGGGGCGCGTGATGCAGGCTGGGGGCTGACTCAAAAAGACCCCCCCCTCCCGCCGCCCAGGCTGGTCATTTGAAACATGAGGGGACTGGTTAAACGGTCACGTTCGGGTTGCTGGCAGATGAGGTGTGTGAGCGGGCGCGGGCTGCCATCTGGGGCTATGTGGAGTTGAACGACACGGGGGAGGTCACAGCCGCCATGTTGTGGGTGGCACCTCAAGGCTGTAGTTAGAAGGGAATTTATTTTGATTTGGGTACACAGAGAGAAGGTGAAACGGGAGGAGAGGACCAGGGTGGTGGATGAGAGGACAGGAGGTATCCAGAGGCAGGGTTGTTGAAGGAAAGGCAGAGGCTCCAGATGGAGTATGGGCTCGTCTCTACAGGAAAGGCGGTGGGACAGTTGCGGAGGGCCAGAGGGGCAAGTGTATGAGTATGGGGAGAAGGTGAGCAGGACGTAGGCCCACCAGTTGAGGAAACATCAAGCAGTAGAGAGAGAGATTGGTAGATTGAGGGATGATGAGAGTAAGGTGGTGATGGACCTGGAGGGGCTGAGGTGTATTTGAGGTGTTTTATAGGAAGCTGTACGAGTCAGAGCCCCCGACCGGGGAGGAGAGAATGCTGTGGTTCCTGGATATGTTGGGAGTTTCCCCAAGGTGGAGTCGGGGCTGATACAGGGCCTGGGGCTCCAATTGGGCTGAGGGAGGTGATTGATGGTATGGAGGCGATGCAAGCAGGTAAGCCCTGGGGCTGGACGGGTTCCCGGTAGAGTTTTATAAAATGTTTGGGGCGGATCTGGGGCCATTGCTGGTGAGGGTGTATAATGAAGCGAGGGAGAGGGAGACTCTCCCTATATTGTCGCTGGCTTCCATCTCCCTGATTTTAAAGAAGGATAAGGATCCAGTGTTGGTCGTATCGCCAGATATCGTTATTCAATGTAATTGCCAAGTTATTTGAGAAGGTGCTTGCCTCGGGGATTGAGGACTGTGCCGTGAGTGAGAGGCGAGGATCAGACTGGTTTTGTGAAGGGAAGGCAGTTATCTGAAAATGTGCAGAGGCTACTCAATGTAATTATTTTTATTTTTAAAATAATAATTTTTATTAAAAGGTTTTCATAAAATATCAATAACAAAATGAGAAAAAAAAGAACCCAACAGGGTTAAGTACAAAACACAATCTAGAAAAGCAACCCCCCATACCCCTCTTTTCACCCCCCCCCCCCGCCACATAAATAATAAATTAACATTAACACCCCAACTTAACACAACAGGTATATACACCCCCTCAGACCCTTCAGTGTAAATAACAAAAATGATAATAAAGTAAACCCCCCCCGGAGTTACTGCTGCCATTGGCCAGTGTCTACCGTTCTGCCAGGATGTCTAAGAACGGTTGCCACCGCCTAAAGAACCCATGTAACAACCCTCTCAAGGCGAATTTCACTCTCCAATTTAATGAACCCCGCCATATCGTTGATCCAGGATTCCACACTTGGGGGCCTTGCATCCTTCCACTGAAGAAGAATCCTTCGCCGGTCTACCAGGGACACAAAGGCCAGAATACCGGCCTCTTTCGCCTCCTGCATTCCCGGCTCCTCTGCCACCCCAATTATCTTTTCGTCCTCACTGTCAACAGGGGTGGTACCAGGGGATTGGAGAGTGGCGAATGTCGTGCCCCTGTTCAAAAAAAGGAACTAGGGATAACCCTGGGAATTACAGGCCAGTTAGTCTTACTTCAGTGGTAGGCAAAGTAATGGAAAGGGTACTGAAGGATAGGATTTCTGAGCATCTGGAAAGACACTGCTTGATTAGGGATAGTCAGCACGGATTTGTGAGGGGTAGGTCTTGCCTTACAAATCTTATTGAATTCTTTGAGGAGGTGACCAAGCATGTGGATGAAGGTAAAGCAGTGGATGTAGTGTACATGGATTTTAGTAAGGCATTTGATAAAGTTCCCCATGGTAGGCTTCTGCACAAAGTAAGGAGGCATGGGATAGTGGGAAATTTGGCCAGTTGGATAACGAACTGGCTAACCGATAGAAGTCAGAGAGTGGTGGTGGATGGCAAATATTCAGCCTGGATCCCAGTTACCAGTGGTGTACCGCAGGGATCAGTTCTGGGTCCTCTGCTGTTTGTGATTTTCATTAATGACTTGGATGAGGGAGTTGAAGGGTGGGTCAGTAAATTTGCAGACGATACGAAGATTGGTGGAGTTGTGGATAGTAAGGAGGGCTGTTGTCGGCTGCAAAGAGACATAGATAGGATGCAGAGCTGGGCTGAGAAGTGGCAGATGGAGTTTAACCCTGAAAAGTGTGAGGTTGTCCATTTTGGAAGGACAAATATGAATGCGGAATACAGGGTTAACAGTAGAGTTCTTGGCAATGTGGAGGAGCAGAGAGACCTTGGGGTCTATGTTCATACATCTTTGAAAGTTGCCACTCAAGTGGATAGAGCTGTGAAGAAGGCCTATGGTGTGCTCGCGTTCATTAACAGAGGGATTGAATTTAAGAGCCGTGAGGTGATGATGCAGCTGTACAAAACTTTGGTAAGGCCACATTTGGAGTACTGTGTACAGTTCTGGTCGCCTCATTTTAGGAAGGATGTGGAAGTTCTGGAAAAGGTGCAAAGAAGATTTACCAGGATGTTGCCTGGAATGGAGAGTAGGTCTTACGAGGAAAGGTTGAGGGTGCTAGGCCTTTTCTCATTAGAGCGGAGAAGGATGAGGGGCGACTTGATAGAGGTTTATAAGATGATCAGGGGAATAGATAGAGTAGACAGTCAGAGACTTTTTCCCCAGGTGGAACACACCATTACAAGGGGACATAAATTTAAGGTGAAAGGTGGAAGATATAGGAGGGATATCAGAGGTAGGTTCTTTACCCAGAGAGTAGTGGGGGCATGGAATGCACTGCCTGTGGAAGTAGTTGAGTCGGAAACATTAGGGACCTTCAAGCAGCTGTTGGATAGGTACATGGATTACGGGAAAATGATATAGTGTAGATTTATTTGTTCTTAAGGGCAGCACGGTAGCATTGTGGATAGCACAATTGCTTCACAGATCCATGGTCCCAGGTTCGATTCCGGCTTGGGTCATTGTGCGGAGTCTGCACGTCCTCCCCGTGTCTGCGTGGGCTTCCTCCGGGTGCTCCGGTTTCCTCCCACAGTCCAAAGATGTGCGGGTTAGGTGAATTGGCCAATGATAAATTGCCCTTAATGTCCAAATTGCCCTTGGTGTTGGGTGGAGGTGTTGAGTTTGGGTAGGGTGCTCTTTCCAAGAGCTGGTGCAGACTCGGGGGGCCGAATGGCCTCCTTCTGCACTGTAAATTCAATGATAATCTATGATTAATCTAGGACAAAGGTTCGGCACAACATCGTGGGCCGAAGGGCCTGTTCTGTGCTGTATTTTCTATGTTCTATTGCGAGCCCCCAGCCCGGTTTGACCCTGGATCCTACCACCCTCGACACCGTCCTCGCTACGCCCTTCCAAAATTCCTCCAGCGCTGGGCATGCCCAGAACATATGGGTGTGATTTGCTGGGCTCCCTGAGCACCTACCATATCTGTCCTCACCCCCAAAAAACGGGCTCATCCTTGTCCCGGTCATGTGTGCCCTGTTCAGCACCTTAAACTGTATGAGGCTGAGCCTTGCGCACGATGAGGAAGAGTTCACCCTCCCCAGGGCATCTGCCCACGTCCCTTCCTCAATTTCCTCTCCCAACTCCTCCTCCCACACCTTTTACCTCCACCACCGAGGCCTCCTCCTCCTGCATCACCTGGTAAGTTTCCGAGATCTTCCCCACTCCCACCCACACCCCCGAGAGCACCCTGTCCTGTACTGTGTGTGGCAGTAGCCGTGGGAATTCCACCACCTGCCGCCTGGCAAACGCCCTTGCCTGTAAGTACCTGAAGGTGTTCCCCGGGGGGAGCCCGTACTTCTCCAGCTCACCCAGGCTCGCGAACTTCCCGTGCACAAACAGGTCCCCCAACTTTCGTATCCCTGCCCTGTGCCACCCCGAAAATCCTCCACCCGTTCTTCCTGGGACGAACCGGTGGTTCCACCGTATTGGGGTCCATGCCGAGGCCCCCACTTTCCCCATTTGCCGCCTCCACTGCCCCCAAATTTTGAGGGCAGCCACCACCACCGGACTCATGGTATACCTCCTTGGAGGGAGCGGCAGCGGCGCCGTTGCCAGCGCCCCCAGACTCGTACCCACACAAGATGCCATCTCCAGCCTTCTCCATGCAGCCCCCTCCATCACCCCTTGCGCACCATCGTCGCATTGGCAGCCCAGTAGTACCCACAGAGGTTGGGCAGTGCCAGTCCCCCCCTATCTCTACTCCGCTCCAGGAACTCCCTTCTCACCCTCGGAGTCCCTCGCGCCCACACAAACCCCATTATACTCCTGTTAACCCGCCTGAAAAAAGCCTTCGGGATAAACACTGGGAGGCACTGGAACAGGAACAAAAACCTTGGGAGCACCGTCATTTTAATTGACTGCGCCCTACCCGCCAAGGACAGCAGCAGCGTGTCCCACCTCTTGAACTCCTCCTCCATTTGCTCCACCAGCCTTGTAAAATTAAGCCTAAGCAGGGCCCCCCAGCTCCTGGCCACCTGGACCCCCAAATACCTGAAGTTCCTCTCCGCCCTTTTTAGTGGGATCTCGCCAATCCCCCTCTCCAGGTGCCCTGGATGAACTACGAACAGCTCGCCTTTCCCCATATTGAGCTTGTACCCCGAAAAGTCCCCGAATTCCCGAAGAATCCTCATTACCTCCGGCATTCCTCCCACCGGGTCCGCCACATACAGCAGCAGGTCGTCCGCATAAAGCGACACCCTATGCTCCTCCCCACCCCGCACCAACCCCCTCCAGTTCATTGACTCCCTCAGTGCCATAGCCAGGGGTTCAATCGCCAGTGCGAAGAGCAGGGGGGACAAGGGACACCCCTGTCTCGTCCCTCGGTGCAACCGAAAGTACTCTGACCTCCTCCTGTTTGTGGCCACACTCGCCATCGGGACCTCATACAACAGCCTAACCCATCTGACAAACCCCTCCCCAAACCCAAACCTCTTCAGCACCTCCCACAGGTACCCCCACTCTACCCTATAGAAGGCTTTCTCAGCGTCTATCGCCACCACTATCTCCGCCTCCCCCTCCCTCGCCGGCATCATGATAACGTTCAAAAGCCTCCGCACATTCGCGTTCAACTGTCTCCCCTTCACAAACCCCGTCTGGTCTTCATGGATGATCTGCGGTACACAATCCTCAATCCTCGTGGCTAAGACCTTCGCCAGCACCTTGGCATCTACATTTAGCAAGGATATCGGTCTGAAAGACCCACATTGCAGGGGATCCTTGTCCCGTTTCAGGATCAAAGAGATCAGTGCCCGGGACATCGTCGGGGGCAAAGCCCCCCCCTCCCTTGCCTCATTAAAGGTCTTGACTAACAGCGGGTCCAACAGGTCCATATATTTTTTATAGAATTCGACCGGGAAACCGTCCGGCCCCGGTGCCTTCCCCGCCTGCATGCTTCCTATCCCTTTGATCAGCTCCTCCAGCCCAATCGGGGCCCCCAATCCCGCCACCAGTCCCTCTTCCACCTTTGGAAACCTCAATTGGTCCAGGAAGCGGCCCATCCTCCCGTGGGGGCTTGGATCGGTGCAATTCCTCGTAAAAGTGCCTGAAGACCCCATTGATGCCAACCCCACTCCACACCACACTCCCTCCCCTGTCCTTAACGCCCCCGATCTCCCTAGCTGCGCCCCGCTTCCGAAGCTGATGCGCCAGCATCTGGCTTGCCTTTTCCCCGTACTCGTAGATCGCCCCCCCTGGGCCTTCCTCCACTGCACCTCTGCCTTCCTGGTGATCACCAGGTCGAATTCGGCCTGGAGGCTATGCCTCTTCCTCAGCAATCCTTCCTCAGGCTCCTCCGCATACCTCCTGTCTACCCTCACCATCTCCGCCACCAGCCTCTCCCTCTCCCCCCTGCTCCCTCCGCTCCTTGTGGGCCCTTATGGAGATCAGCTGTCCCCTCACCACCACCTTCAGTGCCTCCCATACCATCCCCATTCGGACCTACCCGTTGTCGTTGGTCTCCAAGTAACTCTCTATACTTCCTCGGACCCGCTCGCTCACCTCCTCGTCCACCAACAGCCCCACCTCCAAGAGCCACAGCGGGCGCTGGTCCCTCTCCTCCCCCATCTCCAAGTCCACCCAATGCGGGGCGTGGTCCGAAATGGCTATTGCCGAATACTCAGTATCCTCTACTCTCGCTATCAGCGCCCTACTCAAAATGAAAAAGTCGATTCGTGAATAAGCCTTATGGACATGTGAGAAGAATGAAAATTCCCTAGCCCCCGGCCTTGCAAATCTCCAAGGGTCCACCCCTCCCATTTGGTCCATAAATCCCCTCAATACTCTAGCCGCCGCTGGCTTCCTACCCGTCCTAGACCTGGAGCGATCCAGTGCCGGATCCAGCACCGTGTTAAAGTCTCCCCCCATTATCAGGCCCCCCACTTCCAAGTCTGGGATCCGACCCAACATACACTGCATAAAACCCGCATCGTCCCAGTTCCGGGCATACACATTGACCAGTACCACCCTCTCTCCCTGCAACTTACCACTTACCATTATGTACCTACCGCCATTATCTGCCACAATGCTCGACGCCTCGAATGACACCACCTTTCCCACCAAGATCGCCACCCCTCGATTTTTGGCATCCAGCCCCAAGTGAAACCCCTGACCTACCCACCCTTTCCTCAATCTTACCTGGTCTGCCACCTTCAGGTGTGTCTCCTGGAGCATAACTACATCCGCCTTGAGCCCCTTCAGGTGCGCGAACACGCGGGCCCGCTTAACTGGCCCATTCAGTCCCCTTACATTCCAGGTTATCAGCTGGATCATGGGGCTACCCGCCCCGCCCCTCCCCCGCCGACTAGCCATGACCCCTCCTCGGCCAGCCACGCGCCCGCACCCCACACCCGGCCCGTTCCCCACAGCAGCATACCCCTGTCTCGACCCCCCCATCCCCCCCTCAACTCGCTCCAGCTCCTCCTTGACCTTAGCAGCAGCAACTTGATACCCCCCCCCCCCTGGCTAGGACCCATCCTAGCTGATTTACTCACCCCATTGCACTTCTGCAAGTCAGCTGACTCCTGTTGACCCCGGCCACTCCCGCCTCTCCTTCGACTCCTCCCATTGTATGGCACACTCTCCTCTTCCGTTCCCCATCCATAGGCTCTCCCCCTTCCCCTTCCGTTCTAAGCGCAGGAAACAACCCTCGCTTCCCCACCCCCTCCAGTCTTCAGCGTGGGAAAAAGCCCGCGCTTTCCAGCTACCAGGCCTCGCCACCTCTGACGCAGCTCCTTTTACAGGCCCGGTCCCCTCACCCCTGACTCGGGCCTCCCCCTCCCCGCGGGGCCCCATCTCACCACCGTCCACCCCCCCTGTTCCGTTTACCTACCCCCCCTCCAAGAGCCCCCCTCCCCCCCGACCAACCCAACCAAAACTGCCCAACCCGCCCCATTCACCCTCACCGACCCGAAAGAGAAAAACACAGAGAAAAGGAACCCCCCCCCCCCGCCCCCCGAAAAAAAAAAAAAACATATCATATCAACCGCAGTCCCCAATCGCCCATCCCGACCCTCAATCTGTGTCCAACTTCTCGGCCTGAACAAAGGCCCACGCCTCCTCCGGAGACTCAAAATAATGGTGCCTGTCCTTGTAGGTAACCCACAGTCGCGCCAGCTGCAACATGCCAAACTTCACCCCCTTCCTGTGCAGCACCGCCTTCGCTCGATTGTACACTCCCCTCCTCTTCGCCACCTCCGCACTCCGGTCCTGGTATATTCGAACCTCCGCGTTCTCCCACCTGCTGGTCCTCTCCTTTTTGACCCAGCTGAGCCACTCCCGCCTCTCCTTCGACTCCTCCCATTGTATGGCACAGTCTCCTCTTCCGTTCCCCATCCATAGGCTCTCCCCCTCCCCCTTCCGTTCTAATCGTGGGAAACAACCCTCGCTTCCCCGCCCCCTCCAGTCTTCAGCGCGGGAAAAAGCCATCGACGAACCGATTGAACCTCACCAGCACCGCCCGCAGAGGCTCGTTGGCCTTGGGCCTCCTCGCCAGCACTCTATGGGCCCCTTCCAGCTCAAGGGGCCCCTGGAAGGACCCCGCTCCCATCAGCGAGTTCAACATGGTGATCACATGGGCCCCACGTCCGGCCCCTCCGGGAGGCCCAGAATCCGCAGATTCTTCCGCCTCGACCGATTCTCCATCTCCTCGAACCGCTCCTGCCATTTCTTGTGGAGCGCCTCGTGCGCCTTCACCTTTACCGCCAGGCCTAAGATCGCGTCCTCATTGTCAGAGATCTTTTGTCGAGCCTCGCGGATCGGCACCCCCTGGGCCGCCTGTGTCTCCAGCAGCTTATCAATAGAAGCCTTCATCGGCTCTAGCAGGCCCGTTTTAATCTCTCTGAAGCAGCGCTGGATACCATCCTGCTGCTCCTCCGCCCACTGCACCCACGCTGCCTGGTCTTCGCCCGTCGCCATTTTGTTCTTCTTCCCTCGCACCTTCTTCAGGTCCACCACCACCTTTTTTGTCGCCCCGCTCCTAGTTGAAGCCATATACTAATGGGGAGCTGTTATAAACTCCTTCCCACACAGGGAAATGTCGAAAAAGTCGAATGTGTGACTTAGCTCGCATAGCCGCAAACGGAAGTCCTCAATGTAATTATGATGCCTTTGAAGGAAGTTGAGGTGGTGGTAGCAATGAACGCGGAGAAGGGATTTGATCGGGTGGAGTGGGCGTATTTGGTGGAGGTGCTGTGACGGTTCAGGCAGGGAATTGTGGATTGGGTCCGACTGCTGCATTGGGCACCGGTGGCGAGCGTGCGGTCGAGCTGAGTGAGGTTGGGGGGATACACCGCGGGACGAGGCAGGGCTGCCCACTCTCTCCGTTGCTTTTCGGTGTGGTGATAGAGCCATTTGCAATGGTGTTTAGAGTGTCGAGGGATTGGAGAGGGATTGAGCGGGGGCGTGCCGAACATAGGGTTTTGCTGTATGCGGACGACCTGTTATTATATATCTTGTACACGGTGGGCAGCATTGGGGGCATTATGGATAATTTGGGGGAATTCGGCCGGTTTTCGGGATATAAGTTGAACGCGGGAAAGAGTGAGGTGCTCCCAATTAATGCCAAAGGGCAGGAAAGGAGACTAGGGGAGTTGTCGTTTAGGGTGATGGGGCCGAGCTTCAGATATCTGGGTATCCAGACGGTGCAGAGTTGGGCCCAGCTGCATAGACTGAACTTGGCTTGATTGGTGGAGGGGATGAAGGCAGATTTTAAGAGGTAGGATGTGTTGGCGCTGGCTGAACGTGTGCGTGCAGTGAAAATGGCGGTGCTGCCTATGTTTCTGTTCGTGTTTCAGAACCTCCCAACCTTTGTCCCCAGGTCGCTCTGTAGGGAAGACAATGGGCTGATATCTGGGTCTGTGTGGGCGGAAAAGACCAGTGGGTGCGGCAGGCTTTTTTGGAAGGCGGGGTACGGGGGGGTTGTTGGCATTGCCGAATATGATAAATTATTATTCAGTGACTCATATTGTGATGGTGCATAAGTGGGCTGCGGAGGAAGGGTCAGTTTCAGGGCGGGTGGAGGTGGCATTGTGTAGGGGAACGAGTCTGAGGACTTTGTTGTTGGCACCTTTACCGTTCTTGCCGATCAGGTACTCCGCGAGCCCAGTGGTGGTGTCGGCCTTCAGGGTGTGGGGGCAGTGTAGGCAGCATTTGGGGCTCCATGGCGCATCGGTGTGGGCGCCGATCTCTGACCACCATAGGTTTGCGCCGTTGAGGCTGGATATGGGGTTCAGGAGGCGGTGGCAGGCGGGGATTGACTGCTTTGGGGCTTGTTTATAAGGGGCAAATTTGCAAGGCTGGAGGAAGTGTACGAGTTGCCCAGGGCAAATGGCTTTAGGTACCTGTGTTTTGTGAGGAGAGAGATGCCTTCCTTTCCTGGGCTGTGCCTCCGGGGTTGCAGGATAAGTTGCTGTCGAAGTACGAAATTGGGGAGGGGAAGGTGTCGGATATCTATAAGGAATTGATGGAGTTGGAGGTAGCCCAGGTGGGGGATATTAAGCGCAAATGGGAGGAGGAGCTGGGAGGGGAGGTGAGGGCTGGGATGTGGGCAGAGGCCTTGCTGAGGGTAAGAACATGTTCTCGTCATGTACAAGGTTAAGCCTCATCCAGTTTAAAGTGGTGCATAGGGCTCATATGATGGTGGCGAGGATGAGTATTTTCTTTGCAGGAGTCGAGGATAGGTGGGGGGGGGCCAAATCACATCCACATGTTTTGGGCATGTCCAAGACCGAGGGAGTTCTGCCAGGGGTTTTCGGACGTGATGTCCGAGGTGTTGGGTGGTTCCGAGTCCGGAGGTGGCGATATTTGGGGTGTCGGAAGACACGGGAGTCCAGGAGGTTAGAGTGGCTGACATTTTGGCCTTTGCCTCCCTGATAGCTCGGAGACTGTTTTTGCTCGGGTTGCGGCCTCGGAGCCTCTGAAAGCAGGGGTGTGGGTGAGCGACCTGGCAGAATTCCTGAGGCTGGAGAAGGTCAAATTCGCTCTGCGAGGATCAGTAGGGGGGTTCACTGGAGGTGGAAACCATTCATCGATTACTTTGAGGAAGATTGATGGGTCAGCAAGGGTGGTGGGGGGGAGGAGGGAGGGAGGGTAAGGGGGTTAAAATGGTGTAGTGGGGTGTTGGTGTCAGGGGGGCAGGAGGTTTGTGGTTGTTTATTGAGTTGATGTGTTCTTCTGATACTTTGTGTATATATGTGAAAATGCCTTGAATAAAAATATTTTAAAAAATTCTTCAGTTAAATTAAAACATACTGCAGATACTGGAAATCTGAAATGAAAACATAAAATGCTCTCTGAGAGATCCCTCTCTCTGGATCCGTAAATACTTAATTACCTGCAAAGACTCACATTCAAAGTATCGTCTTGCATCTTTGGCTTTGTCTATATATATATATATATATATATATATATATATGTTTCTGGAACCTACCTCTGCATTCACTTGAGGAAGGAGCTGTGCTCCGAAAGCTAGTGATTTGAAACAAACCTGTTGGACTTTAACCTGGTGTTGTAAGACTTCTTATTATGAAGAGCAGATAGGGCCTACACCATTGGAGTTTAGAAGAATGAGAGATGATCTTATTGACCATACAAGATTCTTAGGGGACCTGACAGAGTACATGTTGAAAAGATGTTTCACCTTGTGGGGGAATCTCGAACTAGAGGGCATAGTATAAAAATAAGGGATTTTCCATTTAAGACAGATGAGGAGGAATTTATTCTCTGAAGGTCTTTAGTGCTTGGATTTCTCTTGGCAAGCAAAAGAGGCTGAATCATTGAATATATTCAAGGTTGAATTAGACAGACTTTTGATCTACAAGGGAGTTGAGAATTATGAGGGCAGGCAGGGAAGTGAAGTTAAGGTCACATTGGATCAGTCATGAGTTTATTGAATGGTGGAGCAAACCTGATGGGCTGAATGGCCTATTCCTCTTATTTCTTATGATCTTATTTCCAGTCCTGATCTTATGAAGAGATAGCCATAGATGAAACAGCTTCAGAGTTTGGGGCTAGGACACTGCCCTGTGGAATTCCTCCAGTGTCCTTTTGGGGCTGAGATGATTGGGCTCCAACAACCACAGCCACTCCTTTGTGTTAGTTATGACGCAAGCCACAGAATGACAGAATTGTTACAGCGCAGAAAGAGACCATTCAGCCCATCTAGCACTCATAAAGAGCTATTTAGCTAGTGACACTCCTCGGCTTCTCTCCTGCAGATTGTTCCTTTCAATTCCTTCTAAATGCTTCGATGGAACCTGAATTCACCACATTCAGGCAGTGCAATGCAGATCTGTTATGCGAGGGAAATATTAGGAAATTGGGCCTGGAAATGAGACCCCAATGTAGCAGGCAATTTAGAGGTTAAACAGACTGAGAGAAAAAATTGCTAGCACAGAGTCAGAAAGATAAGCTCACACTTGGCCGAGTTACATTGTCCCAGTCAGACATAAACTCGTTGGTGGGAATACACTGCATTGGATTGGATTGGATTTGATTTGTTTATTGTCACGTGTACTGAGGTGCAGTGAAAAGTATTTTTCTGCGAGCAGCTCAAACAGATCATTAAGTGCATGAAAAGAAAATTTAAAAAGGAAAATACGTAACAGGGCAACACAAGGTCCACAATGTCAATACATAGACACCTGCATCGGGTGAAGCGTACAGGAGTGTAGTATTAATCAGGTCAGCCCATAAGAGGGTTGTTTAGGAGTCTGGTAACAGTGGGGAAGAAGCTGTTTTTGAATCTGTTTGTGCGTGTTCTCAGACTTTGTATCTCCTTCCCGATGGAAGAAGTTGGAAGAGTGAGTAAGCCGGGTGGGAGGGGTCTTTGATTATACTGCCTGCTTTCCCCAGGCAGCGGGAGGTGTCGATGGAGTCAATGGATGGGAGGCACGTTCATGTGATCGGCTGAGCTGTGTTCACGACTCTCTGAAGTTTCTTGCGGTCTTGGGCCGAGCAGTTGCCATACCAGGCTGTGATGCAGCCAGATAGGATGCTTTCCATGGTGCATCTGTAAAAGTTGGTAAGAGTTAATGTGGATTTGCTGAATTTCCTTAGTTTCCTAGAAAGTGTAGGTGCTGTTGTGCTTTCTTGGTGGTAGCGTCGACGTGGGTGGATTTTTGTGATGTGTACCCCTAGGAATTTGAAGCTGTTAACATCTCCACCTCGGCCCCGTTGATGCTGATAGGGGTGTGCACAGTACTTTGCTTCCTGAAGTCAATGACCAGCACTTTAGTTTTGCTGGCATTGAGGGATAAATTGTTGTTATTGCACCACTCCACTAGGTTCTCTATCTCCCTCCTGTATTCTGACTCTTTTTATTCGAGATCCGGCCGATTGTGGTCATGTCGTCAGCAAACTTGGAGATGGAGTTGGAACCAAATTTTGCCACGCAATCGTGTGTGTACAGGGAGTATAGTAGGCGGCTAAGTGCGCAGCCTTGTGGGGCCCTGGTATTGAGGACTATTGTGGAGGAGGCTTTGTTGTTTATTCTTGTGGTCTGTGGGTCAGAAAGTTGAGGATCCAGTTGGAGTGAGGAGCCAATGCCCCAGATCCATTGTTCTTCGAAACACTCCTGTCTGACCAGCTATTGGCCCGTTACAGACTCTGATGGCCTCTTTGTCTGTCAGTGTGAGGTTAGTTGCATATCAATAGCATGGGTCTGTTCTTTTGTATAAATGGGAGTGTGGCCATGTTAACGCTGATGGGTTCAAGCCTGGAAACCCCAGCAGAGAACCTTTGAGGGGCTGGGCGGAGCTTAGAGTGAGAGAGAAAGAAAAAATGCTGTTCTGAAAGTGACAGAGGAGAAGGCGTTGGAAATCAACTGAATGAGGTCATGAAAGTTACAGAGAAGAAGGATTTGGAAATCGTCCGAGAGAGGTCATGAAAGTTGCCACCGAGGCAGGCTTTGGAATAAAGTTCTGAACAAATGTCCCTAACAGAAGAAAAATTGCTTTGTAAATGCAAGTATTGCCTTTTGTCTTCCGGTGTAAGTGGCACGAGAGCTGCATAAAGTGCTGTTTAATGGGAGTGTATTAAGGTTATGAAACTACATGCAACCTGTATACCTTTTGTGTTATCCTTGAAATTTGTTTGGCCAGATCTTGCACAGAGTGGTTCATTGAAGACTTCAGTTTATTGTTCCTTTTCAGAGGTATAGACTCAGTTTGGATTTTGTCCTGAAAATCTTCCAGTTCAGCTCTGATACGTGTAGCATCCTGTAGAACTGCTTCATTTACCTTTGGCTTGTGCACTTCATTGCACTGACATGATCGGCAACCATCTTAGTTTACTTGAATGTTGGCTTCCTCTTCTGAGGTCTTCTGTCTCCTTTGTTCTGGAGTCTTTTGTTTCCCTCTCTTTGTGTCTTTTTCTGCCCACTGTGGCTGTTTGTGGCTCTTTCTTTGTTGCGACGTTCAGGGTTATGAGCCCAATCTTTAGACTTTCTCCAGCTGGGATGAGTGACCGTTGTGTCCCATCTATGATTTGGAACTCAGAATTGTTCTTCTTGCCATTGCATTGGGATATCAGACTAGTTTTCCCTCTCCGTGTGAGTCTTGTGCATTCTTATAGCCTCAATCATACTTTCATCGTCAGATTGCCATGTTGAGCCACTTCACAGAGATCTGTGCAAGTCATTTTGTTGCATGACGCATCTGTGCCTATCTGGCATTGTAAAACAGTCACAAACCATTTGTCGCCTATGGATCTGACTGAACCAACCTGTTGTATCATGTACAGTTCTTCATCAGACTCGTCTGCAGATATCTTTCCAGTGGCCATTCTTATAGGCCTGTTTTGCTTTTTTCTGGTCAAACACTTATCTGCAAAATTATTTTGCTTCTTTCAGTTAAAACACTGCTTTCCTCATGCTGGAAAATTCTTCTGGTCTGTGCTGTCCTCTGCAGTATTTGAATCCTGCTCATTGTCTGCGATTACCATGTTCTTTCAGCTTGCACTGTCTCTCAGCATTATGTACCTCATGGTCTGCTCTGCCAAACAAATGCTCTAGCTGATGTTTCACAATTTCTGCATTTCAACACACATCTCTCTCGTTCTTTAGTGTCAGTTTCTCATCTTTCAGTAGATTTGCTCTCTCTGTGTGTTCTCTCATGATTAAGACTAATCTATATTTAATCAGATCTTTTAAACATGTGCAAATTCACATGTTTCTGCTAGCTGCATTATGGCTATGACGTACCTTTCCACGGTCTCGTTTTCACTATGAACTCTCATGTTGAATACATAACTTTCATATGTAACATGGGCTTCAAAATGTGCAGTCAAGGCTTTCAAAATCTCTGTTATCTTTCTTTCTTTGCTCATCTGTTAGATTTAGGGTGATATACAGTTTGTAGCTGTCCCTCCCCAGCAGTGTTAAGAGTGTGGCTACTCTTATCGGTTCAGGCTTGTTAACTGAATCTTTTACAATCCCATAGCTTTGCCACTGTAAGTGGAAAAACTGCCAGTTTTGCCAACTGTCATTTTCAGTTGGACTGAAAATAGGTTTGAAACTTTACTGCAGCCATTTTTCCTCATTTAGTAATTTCCTTGAAGTCTTTGCCCATTATCCTTAGCTTTCTTTTTGCAGATTTTGAACCTTTGTTTTCCTGGGTTCTCAGTGTCTTCCCTGCTCCTTTTTCTAGGGTTTAAACATATATTTGTATCCACTTCTGCACAACAAATTTCATATCTAGGGCCAGCTGTCTTCTTCAGTGTACATGAAGGCCTTCTCAACTTTGCCCCTCGCCTGAGATATCGTGATCCTCCGTTTTAATCGCCACCAGTCAGCTCTCCCCCTCAAAAGGGACAGCAGCCGATGGTCATCTGGGACTATGGCGACTTTACTTGACATTACTCGGGGAGAGTCTTTATTGAACTGATCTAAATACGTCTGCCTCCATCGACAACCACATGTTATAGACCCATGACTATGGAAAGCTAGACATATCAATCAGACTGGTTACATTTCAAAACCTAAACAATGGGAATTTTTCTTATACGTGTTTGATCGGATGCCGTGAGACTTAATGGGGTCCGGAGTGGGCATTGTGGGTCCCTAGGACTACTACTTCCTGACTGCACTGTCACTTAAGGTGATGGATGCAAAATAGGGCTGGTGATGGAGGAGTGTGGAACATTAGCTTAAAGGTACGATTTGACTGTTGAGCTGTTGCTTGATTAGTCTGCCAATTTTGCCAGAAGTCTCCTGATACTGAAGAGCTAAACTGCAGATGTGAAATGAGTGACTGCTCTTGACATCAAGTTCGCATTTGACTGATGTGGCATTAAGGAGCCTAGAAAATCTGGAGGCAACGGGAATCGGGGGGACATTCTGTTCATTGGAGTCATACCTAACATAAAGGAAGATGGTTGTAGATGTTGGAGTTCGGTCATCTCAGCTCCAGGACATCACTGCAGGTGTTTATTCCTCCGAGTAGTACCCTAGTCCCAACTATCTTCAACTGCTTCATCAATGATCTTCCTTCCATCCTAAGGTGGGGATGTCTGCTCACGATTGCACAATGTTCAGCACCATTCACGGCTCCTCAGATCCTGAAGCTGTCCATTTCCAAATGATGCAAGATCTGGACAAGCGGGCTTCGGCTGACAAGTGGCAAGTAACATTTAGACCACAAGTGTCAGGAAATGACTATCTGCCAACAAGAGAGAATCGAACCATCTCCTCTTTACTATCACTTTATTACCATCACTGAATCCCCCGCAATTAACATCCTGGGTTACTAATAACCAGAAACTTAATTGATTTGATTTGATTTATTGTCACATGTACCGAAGTACAGTGAAAAGTATTTTTCTGTGGCCGAGGAACATACACCGTACGTACATAGTAGACACAAGAATATTCAACAGAGTACATTGACAAATGGTACATCGACAAAATAGTGATTGGTTACAGTGTGGAACAAGGGGCCAAACAAAGCAAATACATGAGCAAGAGCAGCATTGGGTGTCGTGAATAGCGTTCTTACAGGGAACAGATCAGTCCAAGGGGGAGTCGTTGAGAAGTCTTGTAGCTGTGGGGAAGAAGCTGTTCAGCGAGAGGTGTATACAGAATCAATGTGGGGGTGGCAAGTTTGTGTGATGCGTTGGACTGAGTTCACCACAGTCAGCAGTTTCTTGCGAGCTTGGACTGAGCAGTTGCCGTACCAGGTGTGATACAGCCGGATAGAATGCTCTCTATCGCACATCTGTAGAAGTTTGTGAGAGTCGATGCAGATATGGCCAATTTCTTTAGCCTCCGCAGGAAGTAGAGACGTTGTTGGGCTTTTTTGACTGTTGCATTAACGTGAGTGGACCAGGACAGACTGTTGGTGATGGTGATCCCCAGGAACTTAAAGCTATCGATCATCTCCACTTCGGAGCCATTGATGCAGACGGGAGTGTGTGTTGTGCTGCGCTTCCTGTAGTCGATCATCAGTTCCTTGATCTTTCCAACATTTAGAGAGAGGTTGTTTTCGGTGCACCATGCAACCAAGTGATTTATCTCCCTCCTGTAGTCTGATTCGTCGTTGTTTGAGATGCGGCCCACCACAGTCGTATCATCTGCAAACTTAGAGATTGAGTTGGAGTTAAATGTTGCCACACAGTCATGGGTATATAGGGAATACAGTAGAGGACTGAGCACTCACCCTTGCGGTGCTCTAGTGTTGAGGACTATTGTGGAGGAGGTGCTGTTGCCTATCCTGATAGATTGCGGTCTATTGGTGAGAAAGTCGAGGATCCAACTGCACAGGGAGGGGTCAAGTCCAAGATTGCGGTGTTTGGTTATTAGTCTTGTCGGGATAATGGTGTTGAAGACGGAACTGTAGTCTATGAACAGCAGTCTTACATAGGTGTCCTTGTTGTCGAGGTGTTCGAGTGTTGATTGCAGAGCCAGTGAGATAGCGTCTGCTGTAGACCGGTTGCGGTGATAGGCAAACTGCAGTGGATCGTGACCGTCTGGGAGGCTGGCAGTGATCCGTCTCATGACTAGCCGCTCGAAGCATTTCATGATAACAGATATTAGGGCCACCGGTCGGTAGTCGTTGAGACACGCTACCTTGTTCTTCTTTGGTACAGGTATTATGGTGGCCTTCTTGAAGGAGGTAGGGACCTCAGAGCGGAGGAGTGAGGTAGTGAAGATATCTGCGAATACACTCGCCAGCTGGTCTGCGCAGGCTCTGAGTGCTCACCCAGGGACTCCGTTGGGGCCCGTCGCTTTCTGCGGATTTCACTTTCTTACCTCTGAGGCTGTAATAGTGGGTATGGGTGTGTCCAGGGCTGTTGGGGTGGGTGGCACTGATATATTGGCTGACTGCTCAAAGCGGGCATAGAACTTGTTCAGATCATCAGGTAGGGATGATCCAGCCCAAGATATTCCGCCTGGCCTTGCTTTATAGCCTGTGATCTTGTGTAGGCCCTGCCATAGTCGTCGTGGGTTAGTGTCGTTGGCCTGCGGTATTGTCTTTTTGCATCCCTGATGTCTTTCCATACGTCGTACCTGGATTTCTTAAATAGTTTAGGGTCGTCAGACCTGAACGCCTCCGTCCAGAACTTCAGGGAGTGAACCTTTTGGTTGAGCCAGAGTTTTCGATTGGGGAATACCCGTATTGGCTTCTTCGGTACACAGTCCTCGAAACAATTACTGACAAAGTCTGTGAGGGTGGTTGCGTACTCCTCCAGGTTAGCGGCCGCGTCCTTGAATATGGACCAATCCACAGTCTCCAAGCAGTCGCGGCGGATGTCCTCAGATTCCTCGGACCAGCACGGTAGCCTTGTGGATAGCACAATTGCTTCACAGCTCCAGGGTCCCAGGTTCGATTCCGGCTTGGGTCACTGTCTGTGCGGAGTCTGCACATCCTCCCGTGTGTGCGTGGGCTTCCTCCGGGTGCTCCGGTTTCCTCCCACAGTCCAAAGATGTGCAGGTTAGGTGGATTGGCCATGATAAATTGCCCTTACTGTCCAAAATTGCCCTTAGTGTTGGGTGGGGTTACCGGGTTATGGGGATAGTGTGGAGGTGTTGACCTTGGGTAGGGTGCTCTTTCCAAGAGCCGGTGCAGACTCGATGGGCCGAATGGCCTCCTTCTGCACTGTAAATTCTATGAAGCACTGCATGGTTTTCTTGACTGGCTCAGCACGCTTGAGCTGCTGTTTGTAAGCCGGAAGTAGGAATACCGACTTGTGGTCGGATTTGCCAAGGTGAGGTCAGGGAATGGAACGGTAGGCTCCTTTGATGCTCGAGTAGCAGTGGTCCAGGGTGTTTGCACCTCTGGTGGAGCAGGAGATATGTTGATGGAGTTTGGGTAGGACCTTCGAGGTTGGCCTGGTTGAAGTCTCCAGCCACGATTGTCAAGGCTTCGGGGTGATTTGTTTCTTGGTTGTTGATGGTGGAATGTAGTTCGTCAAGTGCTTTCTTCACTTCCGACTGGGGTGGGATGTAGACTGCTGTGATGAGTACAGAGGTGAATTCACATGGGAGATAGAAGGGGGCGACACTTCACGGTTAGGTATTCCAGATTTGGGGAGCAATGGCATGCTAGGGACACCACATCCGAGCACCAGAAGGTGTTGATCAGGAGGCAAATACCCCCGCCTTTCGATTTGCCTGAAGCCTTCGTGCGATCCATTCGGTGGATTGAAAAACCTTCGGGTTGGAAGGCGCAGTCTGGAGTGAGCCATGTCTCGGTGAAGCAGAGCACACAGCAGTTTCTCACTTCACTCTGGGAGCTGAGTCTAGCTTGTTCTCAATCGCTTGGACGTTTGCCAGGAGTGCGCTGGGGAGAGGAATCTTGAAGCCGCGTAATTTAAGTTTCACCTTCAGGCCGGCCCTTTTTCCCGTCTTCCTGGGTCGACGGCTGCTCTTGACTGGCAGGGCTGGCTTTGCGTAAGGTAGGTGATTGCGGTCGGAGGGGTCGTGGATGGTGGCGGTGTCAGGGTCACTGGAGGGGGTTGTGCGTGGGCCGGTCTGGTCTCGTGGGGCGGTGAGGTTGGGTTCACCTTCCGGTGGGGACGGTGGGTACCTGTCGCTCCAGGATTGGCTCGGGCATTCCCGCTTCGCTGGCGAGGCCCTGCGGCCCCACGGTCTAGTCACGTTGAGGTTGGCCTTGGTGGGGGTCTGGAAAGGACCCGTCTGTTACCTTTTCTTCCTCCAGGTGCTACAGGATGCTGGTTGGGTCAGGTCACGTGGTCGGAGTCTGGAGGGAGTGGCCACGTGGTCGGACTCCGGTATGGGCCTAGTCAGGCCTCCACCGGGGAAAGAATGCAGCAGTTCTCCTGGGCTAGGTAAGTTAAAGAGTTTTTGCTCGGGCCTTGGGTGTTCGCTGGGTTGGGGGGCTCCGGTCCGGGGTCGGTCGCTGCTTGGGGATTGGATCAGCCATATACATACTATGGCTCCAAGAACAGGGCAGAGGATCGGAATCCTGTGGCAAGTACTTCGCCTCCTGACTTCCCAAAGCCTGTAAGCCATCCACAGGGCCCAGATCAGGAGTGTGATGGAATGCTCTCCCATTGCCTGGATGACTGCAGCTCCAACAACAGTCGAGAAGCTTGGCATGATCCAGGACAAAGCAGCCCGCTTGATGGGCACACCGGCCACAAACATTCAGTCCTCCACCACCAACTCACAGTAGCAGCAGTGTGTACCATCTACAAGATGCACTGTAAGAACTCACCCAAGGCTCCTTAGGCGGCACCATTCAAACCCATGACTACTACCATTTAAAGAACAAGGACAGAAGATACATTGGAGTACCACCTTGAAGATCCCCTCCAAGTCCATTACCATCCTGACTTGGAAATATATTGTCTTCATTCCTTCACTGTCACTGGGTTAAAATCCTGCAACACCCTCTCTTAACAGCAATGTGGGTGTACATGCACCACATTGGGTGCAGGGGTTCAAGAAAACAGTTCAGCACCACGCTCTTGAGCAATTAGGGATGGACAATGAATGTTGGCCTAGCTAGTGTTAAGAACCACGCTGATGGTAAATGAGAGGGTATCACAAAACCCAGACGGGTAACTTGGAACACCTGTTTGTAGTATGTATGTTTTTTATTGGTATAATGTGAGGAATGATATACAACCCCATGAGGAACAGTCCAACCATTGTGTGAACAATTAATAAGGAATAATTATTAACTTAAAAGAAAGACAAAAACTCACAGGACAAAGACAATAATACACTGAGACACTTGAGTATACTGATGACTATACACACAATGTTACATGAAACTATTCTTTGGTCCCCAAACCTACGTTACCTAAACATTGAGATGGCCTCTTTCCCAAACAACATCCAATATTAAGCAACTCTATGAGCTAAATCCAGAAAATAATTACCATGCCCAGGTTAAGGTGGCCACGTCTGGGAAATAGTTTTCGGGTTTAGCGAAGGCGAAAGATGGCTACTGCTTTCGGGAGACTAGATCTGCAACAGCTGCAGTTCTGACGTTGGCTGTCTCTCTCCTTTCCTTAGTTGGTGTTCAACAGTTATGCTATTTCTGTCCCTTTAATGTTATTCACTCTGTGTTGGCTTTGGGAAGGTATGTGTCAACTTCCTTATCACCATCTTGAAGTTACCACCTCTACAGCCCGGTTGTTTTCTCCACACTCGCATAAAGAAAATACTTGTTTTACACTGATAGACAAATTCGCATCTCCCCATTTCTCCGGATGTCTGCCTCTAATCAACTCCTGTTTTACTTTTTTTAAATCTTTATTTTCCCCAATTCTTAATACCAGCAAAACCCCACACCCCTGGAATACATTTTAAAAAAGGACTTTGAATACCCAAATGGAAGTCTGCCATTGTCATGTCTGAATCCAGTCCTTAGGTCAAGTGATGTAAGCAGTTTTATTCTTAATATGTTTTATTTTGCAAATGAGTGGCTTACGAGGTCATTTCATCGGACATTTAAGAGTCAACCATATTGCTGTTGGGTCGAGAATCGCATATAGGATGGCAGATCCTTAATGGACGTTAATGAACCAGACAGGCTTTTATGAAAATCTCCATTTCATGGTCATTACTGATATTAGCTTTTTATTCCAGCTTGTCTTAATTAACTGAATTGAAATGCCTCAGCTGTGTGGACCATGTTTCTCGATCTTTAGCTCTGGTCAAAAAGAAGAAGGAGGCATATGACATGCGTAGGCAGCTGAGATCAAGTGGATCCCTCAAAGAGTATAGAGGTTGTAGGGGTAGAATTAAAAAATAAATCAAAGGGACAAAAAGGGGACATGAGATTGCTTTGGCACATAAGGGAATCCAAAGAGCTTCCACAAATATATAAAGGGCAAAAGAGTAACTAGGGAGAGAGTAGGGCCTCTTGAGGATCTACAAGGTCAAACATGTGCGGATTCACAAGACATGGCGGAAGATCCTAAATCATAGAATTTACAGTGCAGAAGGAGGCCATTCGGCCCATCAAGTATACACCGGCCCTCGAAAAGAGCACCCCACTTAAGCCCACGCCTCCACCTATCCCCATAACCCAGTAACCCCACCCAACCTTATTGGACACTAAGGGCAATTTATCATGGTCAACTCACCTACCCTGCACAGCTTTGGACTGTGGGAGGAAACCGGAGCACCCGGAGGAAACCCACGCACGCATACGGGGAGAACGTGCAGACTCCGCACAGACAGTGACCCAAGCCAGGAATCGAACCTGGGACCCTGGAGCTGTGAAGCAACTGTGCTACCGTGCTGCCCTAAATGAATATTTCTCATCGGTATTTACTGTTGAGAAAGGCATGGATGTTAGGGAACTTGGGGAAATAAATAGAGATGTCTTAAGGAGTGTACATATTACAGAGAATGAGGTGCTGGAAGTTTTAAGGAGCATCAAAGTAGATAAATCCCCAGGTCCTAGGTTAGGTGGGGTTGTGGGGTTAGGGTGGAGGCATGATCTTCGGTAGGGTGCTCTTTCCAAGGGCCGGTGAAGACTCGATGGGCCGAATGGCCTGCTGCACTGTAAATTCTATGACCTGATGAAATGTATCTCAGGATTTTGTGGAAGTCTAGGGAGGAAATTGCAGGTCCCCTAGCACAGATATTTGAATCATCACAGGTGAGGTGCCAGAAGATTGGAGAGTAGCAAATAAGAACTAGGAACAGGAGTAGGCCATCTGGCCCCTCGAGCCTGCTCCGCCATTTAATGAGATCATGGCAGATCTTTGTGGACTCAGCTCCACTCTCCGGCCCTTACACCATATCCCCGAATCCCTTTATTCTTTAGAAAGGCATCTATCTTTTTCTTAAAAACGTTTAAAGAAGGAGCCTCAACTGCTTCACTGGGCAAGGAATTCCAGAGATTCACAACCCTTTGGGTGAAGAAGTTCCTCCTACACTCCGTCCTAGTTCTGCTTTCCCCGACCAGTGGAAACAACCTGCCCGCATCTATCCTATCTATTCCCTTCAAAATTTTATATGTCTCAATAAGATCCCCCCGCATCCTTCTAAACTCCAATGAGTACAGTCCCAGTCTACTCAACCTCTCGTCATAATCTAATCCCCTCAACTCTGGGATCAACCTAGTGAATCTCCTCTGCACTCCCTCCAGTGCCAATATGTCCTTTCTCACGTAAGGAGACCAAAACTGAACACACTACTCCAGATGTGGCCTGACCAACACCCTATACAATTGCAGCATAACCTCACTAGTCTTGAACTCCATCCCTCTAGCAGTGCAGTCAATGTTGTCTACATGAACTTTAGCAATGCCTTTGACAAGATACCGCCTAGTAGGTTGTTGCAAAAGTTTAAATTTCATGGTATCCACGGTGAGGTAGCCAATTGGATACAAAATTGGCTTAGCGACCGTAGCCAAAGGGTGGTTGTAGAGGGTTGTTTTTCAAACTGGAGGCCTGTGACCAGTGGTGTGCCTCCGGGATTAGTGCTGGATCCACTGTTATTTGTTATTTATATTGATGATTTGGATGCAAATTTAGGAGGCATGGTTAGTAAGTTTGCAGATGACACCAAGATTGGTGGCATAGTGGACAGTGAAGAAGGTTATCTTGGATTATCTGCATCAATGGCTCCGAAGTGGAGATGGTCGGTAGCTTTAAGGTTCTGGGGGTCACTGTCACCAACAGTCTGTCTTGGTCTACTCACGTTGATGCAACAGTCAAGAAAGCCCAACAACGTCTCTACTTCCTATGGAAGCTAAAGAAAGTTGGCATGTCTGCATCGACTCTCTCAAATGTCTACAGATAGACGATAGAGAGCATCCTATCCGGCTGCATCACAGCTTGGTATGGCAACTGCTCGGTCCAAGATCGCAAGAAACTGCAGAGTGCCGTGAACTCAGCCCAATGCACAAGCTTGCCACCCTCACATTGAGTCTGTATGCACCTCCCACTGCCTCAGGAAGGCAGACAGCATTATTGGAGATACCCCCCACCCACGCATTGCCTTCTTCCAGACCCTTCCATCAGACTGAAGGTACAGAAGCCTGAAGACCCGCACATCCAGTCGTAGGAACAGCTTATTGCCCATAGCTACAAGACTCCTCAACGACTCCCCCTCAGACTGATCTTTTCCCTGTAAGAACACTATTCACGGCGCCCTTTGCTGCTCTTGCTCATGTATTTGCTTTGTTTTGCCCCTTGTTCCGCACTGTAACCAATCACTGTTTGTCAATGTACCATTTGTCAATGTTCTCTGTTGATTTTCTTTTGTCTCCTCTGTACGTACTGTGTACGTTCCCTCGGCCGCAGAAAAATACGTTTCACTGTACATCGGTACATGTGACAATAAATCAAATCAAAGTTTGCAACGGGATCTTGATCAATTGGGCCAGTGGGCCGATGAATGGCAGATGGGGTTTAATTTAGACAACTGTGAGGGATGCATTTTGGTAGATCGAATCGATGCAGGACCTACTCAGTTACTGGTGGGGTGTTGGGGAGAGTTACAGAACAAAGATCTAGGGGTACAGGTTCATAGCACCTTGAAAGTGGAGTCACAGGTGGACAGGGTGGTGAAGAAGGCATTCGGCATGCTTGGTTTCATTGGTCAGAATATTGAATGCAGGAGTTGGGACATCTTGTTGAAGTTGTTCAAGACAATAGTAAGGCCATACTTGAAATACTGTGTACAGTCCTGCCACCCTATGATAGAAAGGATATTATTAAACTGGAAAGAGTGCAGAAAAGATTTATTAGGATGCTACTGGGGTTTGATGGTTTGAGTTATAAGGAGTGGCTGGATAGACTGGGACTTTTTTCCCAGGAGCGTAGGAGACTTGGGGTGATCTTATAGAGGTCTATAAAATGAGGGGCATATAGGTAGATAGTCAACATCTTTCCCCAAAGGTAGGGGAGTCTAAAACTACAGGGCATAGGTTTAAGGTGAGATGGGAGAAATACAAAAGGGTCCAGAGGGGCAATTTTTTCACAGGAGGGCGGTGAGTGTCTGGAGCGAGCTGCCGGGCTGTTTAGCACAGGGCTAAGTCACTGGCTTTGAAAGCCGACCAAGGCAGGCCAGCAGCACGGTTCAATTCCCATACCAGCCCCCCCCGAACAGGTGCCGGAATGTGGCGACTAGGGGCTTTTCACAGTAACTTCATTTGAAGCCTACTTGTGACAATAAGCGATTTTCATTTCATTTCATTTTCAGAGGCAGTAGTAGAGGTGGGTATTTTGTAAAATTGTAATATTGTAAAAGACAATTTTTTCTTTCAAAAAGCATTTAGACAGTTATATGTGTAAGATGGATATAGAGGGATATGGGCCAAATGCGGGCAATTGAGACTAGTTTAGTGGAAAAACTGGGCGGCATGGACAAGTTGAGCCAAAGAGCCTGTTTCCATGCTGTCAACATTAAAGGTCATGTCTTCACTTCATGATGTCAAAGTGGGTGTGTGGGTTTGTTGCAATTGCACTTCACTCGGCCTCCTGCATCGGAATGTTGATGGATCCATGCTGTAGTCAGGACAGAAAGGTCCTGAGGCTTCACTGTTAAAATAAAATCCAGTCAGTTTTATACAGCGCTCGCGGCCTGTATTCCGGCTCCGCCGCTGACTGGCAGATCTGGGCCAACATTTCTTTGCTTACAAAGGGAGCAGGACATATTTTGTACCTGAGTGAACGTCCCTGCTGTTATTCACGGAAAGTTGGAACATGCATTTTTTCTTGTTTTTTGGATTTCCATATTTTTTGTTTTTTAAATGTAATTTATTGTTATAAATATTTTTATTCTCCTTTTTCACATTTTCATCAAAATATACAACAGATAATCAACAATGGCAATCCCACCCACACTCCAACAGCTCCCAACATTTTGAATACAAAACACCAATGAAAAGAATCATCAATAACTTGTTCATTCTAAACCCCCCCGACGCGCCCCCCCTCCCCCCCCCCCCCATGTTCGATGTTATCCAATTCATGAAAATGCATGATGAACAAGGCCCACGAGTTGTCGAACTCTTCCATCCCCCCCCCCCCCCCCCCCTCAACTTGAACTTTATTTTCTCGAGTGTTAAGAACTCCAGCATATTCCCCCGTCAAGCCGAAGCACAGGATGAAGAAGCCGACCTCCACCCCAACGGAATCTGCCTTCAGGCGATTAGCAAGGCGAAGGCCAAGACAACTGCCTCCGCACCCGCTTCCAACACCCCAAATATGGCTTCTAGGGGACCTGGTTCAAGTCTCACGTGCACCACCTTTTTGAGATTACCTGAAAGACCTCCCTCCAATATCCCTCCAGTTTTGGACAGGACCAAAACATATGAAGGTGATTATTGGCTCCCCCCACACCATTGACAAACATCCTCCACCCCCTAAAAAAGTGTCTAGGGTGCACCTTGAGATGTGCGCCCTATACACCACCTTCAACTGTATCAGCCCCAACCTCGTACACAAAGATGACGCATTCACCCTCCAGAGCACCTCACACCATGCCCTCCAGAGCACCTCACACCATGACCCCTGCTCAATATCCTCCCCCAACCCGTCCTCCCCCTTCGCCTTAATCCTCTCTAGCGATACCTTATCTTCCCCCAGAATCACCCCTACATTGCTGACACCACCCCCTTGCCCATTGCACCTGTCGTCAATATCTCTTCCAACAGTGTGGGAGCCGGCACCATTGGAAAGCTTTGTACCTCTTTCGGTACTGTATATACCTAAACATCTCCCTCTGCTCCAACCCATATTTTTCCCTCTGCCCCAACCCACATTTCTCCCCCAGCTCCTCCAAGTTCGCAAATTGGCCTCCCAGAACCAAATCCTTTAATACCCTAACTCCCCTCTCTTCCCATCTCCGAAAATTCCCATCCCACCTTCCTGACTAGAATCTATGATTCCCTAGCATCTGCATCTCCCTTGACACAGCCCACAACCTAAAGTGCTGGCGCAACTGTCTCCAGATCTTCAGCGTCGCCACTACCACCAGACTCCCTGAATATTTCCCCGGGGCCATGGGGAGTAGTGCTGTTTCCAATGCCCTTAACCCTTTAAACGTATTTTATTACAAACATGTATCAAAACAGGTTACAGCAAATAAACAGCCTAAGAAACATACTTCCCAGCAATCAACTATATAGACTTTACAGACTTTTTCCCTTTTTCTCCCCCACCCCCCGACGAACAGCCCCTCAAATACGGTCACAAACATCCACCACTTTTTCTCAAACTCCCCTGCAGAGCCCCATAACTCATACTTTATCTTCTCTAACCGCAGGAAGTCGTACAGGTCACCCAACCATGCTGCTACCTCCGGTGGCGATGCCGACCGCCACTCCAGCACAATTTGCCACCATGCAATCAGAGAAGCGAAGGCTGTGACACCTTCCTCCTCTCCATGAGCTCTGGCTTCTCTGAAACCCCAAATATCGCCACCAAAGGGTTCGGGTCCACCTCCTCCTCCACTATCCTGGCTAAGACCGCGAACACTCCTGCCCAGAATCTTCCCAATTTTTCACAACCCCAAAACATGTGCGTGTGATCACTGGGTCCCGCCCACACCTCTCTCACTCATCTGCAGTTGCTCCAGCAGGGTGTATCCTGGCAACCGAGGGAACCCCCTCCAGACCTTTTGCGCAAAGTCCCTAACCTGCAGATACCTGAACTCACTCACCCTCGGCATCTCTACTCCTCCAAACTGGTGAACCCTTCTTCCAAATATAGATCCCTCATCTTGACCAGCCGCAGTTCCTTCCACCTCCTGTATACACTATCTATCCCCCCCGGCTCAAACCCGTGATTCTCACACATGCCTCCTCAACTGATTCCTTATCTTCACCGTGGACTGCACCACCGGGCTCCCTAAATACCTACTCGGAGACATTGGCAATGCTGCTGTCACCATAGCCCTCAAACTAGACCCCTTGCAAGATTCCTTCTCCATTCTAACCCACTCGATCCCTTCTCCTTCCGACCACACCGCACCTTGTCCACATTCGCCGCCCAGTAATAATGAAGCAAATTTGGCAACGCCAACACCCCCCTGCTGCCTCTGCCTCTGTAGCAGGGTCTTCTCCACCCTCGGCGCCTTCCCCGCCCATACAAAGTCAGAAATGATCGTGTCCACTTTCCCAATAAAGGCATTTGGTATAAAGATCTGGAGAGCCTGAAAGATAAACAAGAAACTCGGCAGAATATTCATTTTCACCACTTGGACCCTCCCCACCAATGTTAAGTGCAGTGTATCCCACCTCTTAAGAACCTCCACTAGCTTCGTTAAGTTCCACTTATGGAGCCCCGCCAATTCCCTCGCTACCTGAACCCCCAAATACCTAAACCTATTCCTCCTTACCGTAAATGGCATCCCCCCTAAATTAGCCCGCTGTCCCACCTCATTCTCCGGGAATACCTCGCTTTTCCCTAGATTCAGTTTGTTCCCTGAGAACCCTCCAAACCTCCCCAGAAGGCCCATAATCCTTCCCATAATCTCCAATGGATCTGAACCATACAGCAAGAGGTCATCGGCATCGAGCGACACTCGATGCTCCCTCTGTCCCCTTATAATCCCCCGCCACACGCCGACCTCCTGAGAGCCATCGCCAATGGCTCTATGGCCAGCGCAAACGGCGACAGCGGGCACCCCTGCCTCGTACCCCTGTGTAAGTCGAAGCTTTGTGAGCTCATATAATTTGTGAGCTCGTATCAAAGAGAGATTTTAGCCATCGCTCCTTGATATTAATGGCAATACCATTTGCTGAATGCTGCACCATCATCATCCTGCGAGTTCCCTTGACCAAAAACTTAAATGGTTCAGCTATACTAATACTGAGGCTACAAGAACAGCTCAGTGTTGGGCATTTTGTGGTGAATAGCTCACCTCCTGATTCCTATAAAGCTGGCAAACATCTCCAAAGCAGAAGTGTGATAGAATGTTGTTAACTTGAGTGGCTGCACTTCCGGTGATGGCGGGCGGGATGCGGCCACACAATGGAGGGCTCCCGTTCGGGAACGTCATTTTCGGGGCTTTAAGCCCGGTCCCAGGGTCCATGGAGGCGGCAAAAGCAGGAGAAGGCACATAGGCGGCATAGTGAAGAAAAATGTTGAGGGTGAGCAAAAGAACGTCCGTAAGGAAAACAGCTGAAGGTCTGTCGGGGAGTGGAAAGGTCACCGCGGGATCACCAAGGAAAATGGAGGCTGGAGCACCAGGGGAGGCCGCATTGCTTACGGCTGAAGAAATAACTACGGTGATGGCTGCGGAATTCGAAAGGCAGTTTGCAAAATACATGGAGACAATGAGGAAGGAGATGAGAGGGGTTTTGAGTGTGCTGGTGGAGGAGATGATTTCCCCGGTGACGAAGGCGGTGGCGAGCGCAGTGGCGGAGGTGCGAGAGCAAGGGGAGGCGCTGAAGGAAGTGGAGGAGACGGTATTGCAGCACGGTGATCAACTTACCTCGATGGGGAAGGAGATGCGGAAAGTGATGGACATTAACAAGGATCTGCGAGGAAAAATGGAAGACCTGGAAAACAGATCCAGGCGACAGAATTTGAGGATTGTGGGGTTGCCCGAAGGAGTTGAAGGACTAAGGCCGACTGAGTATTTTGCCGCGATGCTGGCGAAACTTGGGGGAGGATCCCTCCCGATATGAACTGGATCGGGCTCATCGGTCGTGGAGGTCTGTACCAAAGGCGAGTGAGCCGCCAAGGGTAGTGACTTTGAGCTTCCGTAGGTACAGTGTGAAGGAGAAGGTCCTGAGCTGGGCCAAGCAGAAGCGGGTAGTGCAGTGGGCTGGACTGGTATACGTGTATACCAGGACTTTACGGTGGAGCTGGCGAGAAGGCGGGCTGCCTTCAACCGGGTGAAGAGGGCACTGTACATTAGCAAGGTGCAGTGCGGCATTGTATATCCAGGGAAGCTGAGGGTGCCTTACAAGCTCAGGGACTTTTATTTTGGAACGGCGGAAGCAGCGGAGGAGTTTGCGAAGGCAGAAGGACTGTGGCGGAACTGAGAAATTGAGAAATGGCCATGTGCCGATGTAACCTCATGACTGTATTTTCTTATTTTTTGTTTCACTGCGTGCGGGTTTATGGGCTAAAGGAGCCAATGTTGTATATATTTGGACAAGGGAAGTGATGGGACTTTTACTCCAAATGAGGGCTCTTTGGGGTGTAGGTGGATATGTGGGGTTTGTGTGCTAAAAGGGGATTTCTGGGCTTTCCTAGGGCCGGGCAAGGGGTAAAGGGACCCGGGCGGGGGCCTCCACGCTGGGCAGTTTAAGCCGGCCAGTGAACAGGAGTGAGGTGGGGGAGGGGCTTCGGCCATCGGAGCCTGGCAGAACAGGGTCCGAGTGGTTTAGCTGGGGTGGAACGTTGGGGGGAAGGAACAGAGGTTGGGAGGAGGAGTTTTACAAGAGGCATTGGGCGGGAGGAGTTGGAGACTGGGGGAGGGGTGTACAACTCTTGGGTATCATGTACAGTACTCTTTCAGAGGTTGAATGACGTTGAGTGTAGGGGGGGAGGGGGAGTGGACTCTATAGGACAATGGTGACCATGGGCGGTCCAGGATTTCTTTTTCTCCTTCATTTTTTTGTTGCCACCGTGGGAAGGTTTGTTTGATTGGATGTATATATTGACAGGTGGGCCGTTGTTTGGGGTGGGAGGATGGGATCGTTGGTATTGTTAAGGGGATTGATTTTGTATTTGTTACCGTTTACTGTTTGTGGGTGGGGTGTAAATTTTGAAGGAAAATGTGAAAATGGAGAAGAAAAACATTTAAAAAAAAAAAAAAAACTTGAGTGGCTGCGTGCAGGTCCAACAACACCTAAGGAACACCGCACCCTCTAAGATAAAGCAACCTACTTATTCGGCATCAACACCCAATCCATCATTTAAGCATTCAATCCGTCCACACTGGAGCACAGTGGTAACAGTGAAACATTAGGAACATAGAAAATAGGAGTAGGCCATTCGGCCCTTAGGAGTAGGCAGTTCGGGCCTTCATGTCTGCTCCACCATACCATCTGATCATGGGTGACCCTCTATCTCAGCACCACACCGCTGCACTCTCCCCATACCCCTTGACATCTTTAGAGTCTAGAAATCTATCCTTCTTGAATATATTTGGTGACTTGGCCTCCGCAACTTTCTGTTCCAGACGTTCGCCACCCTCCGAGTGAAGAAGTTTCTCCTCATCTCAGTCCTAAATAGCCTACCCCACATCCTGCAACTGTGATCCCTTTTTCTAGGACCACCCAACAGAGGAAACAACATCCCTGCATCCAGTCCGTCCAGCCCTAACAGAATTTTATATTTTTAAATTAGACCCCTCCCCATTCATCTAAATCCCAGTGAATACAGACCCAGTCTCTCAAACAACAATCCTGCCATCCCAGGACTCTGTCTGGTGAACCTTTACTGCACTCCCTCTATGGCAAGTATATCCTTCTTAGATAAGTAGAACAAAACTGCACACAATTCCCCAGGTGTTGTCGCACCAAATGCCCTGTATAGCTATAGTAGGACATCCTTGCCCTATACTCCAGTCGCCTTTCAATGGAGGCCAACATGCAATTTGCTTCCCTAACTGCTTGCTGAACCTGCATACTTGCTTTCAGTGACTTGTGTGCTAGGACACTCAGATATCTTTGTACCATCCTTTCTCCAGAGAGTATCATCAAATGCAACAATGTGCCAAGTATCCTTCGACAGCACCTTCCAAACCTGTGATCATTTAATGCAAGACATGGGAACCAATAATAATAATCTTTATTATTGTCACATGTAGACTTACATTAACATTAACACTGCAATGAAGTTACTGTGAAAATACCCTAGTCCTGGAGGAAACCAACACGGACACTGGGAGAACGTCCAGACTCCACACAGACAAGTGACCCAAGCTGGGAATCGGACCTGGGACCCTGGCGCTGTGACACAACAGTGCTAAGCACACGCACGGTCATCAAGAAAAAGAAACAAAAGACCATCTTTAATTTTTATAGTGCATTTCACCCTTGCAAGCTCTCCCAGTTAATTAAATGCTTTTTCCCCCCAGGTGTAAACATTATTCTAATGTTGGGAATGTGGAAACCAATTTGTCCACAGCAAGGCTCTGTGAACAGCAATGTGATGATGACCAGACAATCTGTTTTAGTCGATTTGAGGCATAACGATTAGTCTGAACGTCAGGGAAAACGTCTCTAATCACCTTTGTAATAGTACAATGGGAAATATACCTGCAGAGGAAGACCGGGCCTCAGCATAAAAACTCACCTGAAAGACAGTACTGTGCAATTAATGTTTAGCCCTTGTTTTCCACTAAACCCAAACTTAATTCAATGAGAAAGCTGATCATGTGCAGATAGTTTTATTGAAATATTAATCCTTCGCCGGAAAACTGAATTTTAAAAGACTGCCAATTTCAGAAATTGACTCTTCATTACCAAGTTTCACTTTGCTGCTCTGTGGCATTGTCCACTTTTCCTTATCCCAACTTTTAAAAAAGTATGTTGAGGACTTAGTTTTCTTTCAGAGCTGCCTCAATCCCGCCATCTCTTTGAAACTGGCAGTAACAAAAATGGAATAATGTGTCTTTGGCTTTCCCAGGTGTGAGGGGCTGACTGCCTTAATTTTCCTGTCACTGATTTGTAAACTTTTGGAATAATTCTCAAATTCTGTTTTCTCTATTTGCCTGTATTTAAAAAATATATAGCTGTTCAAGTGATTAATACATAATGTTAGATACTCATGCTTTAGAAGTCTAAGTGGGAAATCAGTGAAATCAACTGTACAAAGAGAAAATACTGATCATGTATAGAACAGCGATAACTTGATGGAGAAAGGTAGATTAATTTTCTGATTAGATCCTTCACATTTGAAAGACAATATTCCAGCATTTTCCATTTTTATTTCCAATATTCAGCATTTGTTCTGAAATGTTCTCCACTAATTCAAAATCAAATGTTACTGACACTTAGATTTTCCCCAAATATATTATTTTTGCTTTTCTTCAGGGAAATAATTAATAGAATGCTTTTGAAACTGTAATGTTGTTGCTGTCCATATAAATGGGGTCTGTTCCTATCCTTCTGAATGTATTTCATAGAATCACAGAAGTGCAGAAGGAGGCCATTTGGCCCATTGAGTCTGCACGATCCCCTGAAAGAGCACCCTACGTATGCCCACTCTCCCAACCCTATCCCCTTAACCCCATAATCCCACCTAATCACATCTTTGGGCACTGGGGGGCAATTTTGCATGGTTAATCCACCTAATTTGCACATCTTTGGACAGTGGTAGGAAACCGGAGCACCCGGAGAAAATCCGCGCAGACATAGGAGAAAGTGTTTATTCCACACAGTCACCCAAGGCATGAATTGAACCTGGGTCCCTGGTGTCGGAAGGCAGCAGTGCTAACCACTGTGCCACCGTGCTGCCTATTTGTAGTGCATGTGGCTGATAGTATGTAATTTTAGCTGACCTGAAACCTTTACAGAAATGCAGATACAGAGCTTCTCTGACAGTTTAGCAAGTTTTTCCATTGAGTTAATGAGCCACATAAGTCTGCAAGGTGCCAGGCTCAATTTTCGGCCAAATGCAATCTGTTTGCATTTGTTTAACATCTTCTGTTTGTCAAATATCTCAGATGGATGAGGATTTGTGGGAGTTGGGAGGCCAGAAAAATGTTGAACCATTGTGAAAGGCCGAAAGGTGAAGTTACTAAATGCAAAAGTTGTTCCAAGATTTGTGAGAAACATGAAGAATTAAACTAACAACTTTCATTGCAAAATGAAGACTAGAGGAAGTACAATTCATTGTCCACAAGGAAGTTCATTCAGATATATTGCTTGTATGTTAAAAATTACATATAAATTAATAAAAGAAAATAACCCATCGCATAGATCTAACTTGAATTAAATGAATATTAAAACTATCCAATGCATTAAAATATTCAGTCAGTGAGACCCAGTCTGAGTGCATTTCCTCGTCCATGCATCAAACACCTGTTCAACGGTTCTTGGAGAGAAGAGCACAAACCAGTTCAGAAACTGATTGTCCCGCATCTGATGGAATGAAGTCTTTTCCCTGAATGCTTCCCCATAGTAATGGGGTAATTCTCATTGTTCATGCCATTCCTTACTTTTGTCAAAATTCTTTGAGAGCAGATTTCATCAAGAAGAATTTGCTCATTCAATACTTATCAAACATGAGAGGTTCAATATTCTCTGTATCCTTGAAGAGTCTACTTTCCTAAGACAACAATAGTGGGTAAGACATCCATAAAGGATAGCACTCACAACTACGACTATATAAAAGAGTTTTATGATTGCAGGATCTACTGGAAAGAAGTTACATTTTTGAGGTAATACAATCGTTGCCCACCAGATCTGTTCCTTCCAATTCAACTTATCTACTTTTATACCTAGATATTTGTAGTTAGTAACTGTTACAATGTCCACATCATGAATCTTCACACGAACAATATGATGCACGGACTTATTCCTAAAGTCTACAATTAGCCTGTAAGTGAAGTAGTCTGTCCATATATGGCAAGACCTGAATGATATTCAGGCTTGGGCTAATAAGTGGCAAGTAACACAAGTGCCAGGCAATAACCATCTCCAACAAGAGTCAATCTAACCATCTCCCCATTACCATCACCGAATGCTCCACTGTCAACATCCTGGGTGTTACCATTGAGCAGAAAATGAACTAGTGGGGGACTTCCGGTGGCGGCCATGGAGTGAGTGGTTGCTTATTTGGTGGCTCCCGTTCGTGGTGGACCTTTGGGACCTTTTTCCCCGATTTATGGGGGATTTGATTGACAAAACAGGTTGGTGAGGTAGAGAAGTAGGATTCCCCACCAGTGTATGGATTTGTGGACCAGAAGTGGTCTGAAAAGGAGAGATCATTGGTCGAAGAAGGGAATGGAGTCTGCAGCACAGAAAGATATGGCGGAGGGTCAGGGACCGAAATGTCCGGCCAATGGAGGAGTTGGTGGACATTTTCCAGGAGAGCTTTGCTCAGCAAAGAAAAGGATACCTGAGTCCGATTTAGACGGGGATTGACATTGTGGAGCAGAGATTGGAAGGCCAGGGCCAGGCGATTCGGAAGGTGGAAGAGGCGGTTGCTGAGCATGATGACCAGCTCGCCGCGATGGCGGCAGATGTGAGGCTGATGAAGGACCACCAGAAAAGGCTGCAAGGGAAAGTGGAGGATCTGGAGAACAGGTCGCGCAGGCAAAACCTGAGGATCGTTGGCCTTCCGGAGGGCAGCGAGGGATCGAATGCAGGGGCATATGTGGCACTGTGTTCGAGAGGCTGCTGGGGGAAGGTGCGTTTACTCTGCCCTTAGAAGTGGACAGGGTGCACAAAGCGCTGTTGAGAAGCCGCTGAAGAATGAGCCGCCGAGGGCGATGATGATACGAATGCACTGGTTCATGGACAAGGAACAGATCTTGAGGTGGGCCAGGCAGACGGGTGTACGGAATTGGGTGCGAAACTGGCCAAAAGAAGGGCGAGTTTCAATAAAGTGAAATCGGCCCTCTTTAAGAAGGGGGTGAAGTTCAGCATGCTGTACCCAGCTCGTTTGTGGGTCATTTATGAGGGCCAAGAACTTTATTTTGGATCGCCAGATGAGGCGATGAACTTTGTTCAGACAGGGGACTGGCAGGTGATGGAGGACATTGAACTTGGGGGCGAGTAGCTGTGTTCTTGTTATGCTACTAAATTTCTTAGTTTCTTTTGGGGTTTTGTACGTTGTTTTGCACTAGGTTTTTGGCCGTTGCTCAGTTTTGTATGCGGGTTAACTTTGTTCTTAATGGGGGATGGTGGGTGGAATTTTCTTTGTGTTTGTTGGGGATTGTAACGTTTGCACATGTATATTCGAGCGGGGGAGAGGGAGATCAGTAGGATGCTTGGCATCATGAAAGCGCAGTGAGGGGCGAGCAGGTAATCAGTTTGTTTAGGGGGGTTGGGATTGTTATTTTGTTATGGGGGGGGGATTGTTCTGCTTACGGGAGGGACTGGCGCAAGGAGACAAATTGGAGGTCGATGACGGGCGCCCGAGGGCGGGCCTGATGCAGGCTGGAGGCTGGCCTAAGAAGGGTGATGGTTGATCGGCCGGGGGATTGGTGGGGAGGGAGGATGGCAGGAACCCCCCCCCGCCCTGGGACTGGATTCTCCAATTCTGGAGCTATGTCCCCATGACTGGCATAAAAGACCACCGATTCCCCGTTTTGCTGGGGGCTATGTTGGGTGCAGCATAGAGCACCCGGCTTCCACTGCCGATATGCCCCAGAGAATTGCCGGGTCCGTGACTGCGCATACGCACGGCGCGGCCTGCTGCGACCGCGCCGTGCAACATGGCGGCGGCTGCTCACGAATCCCGCCCGCGAAATGGTCTTCCTCCTTCAGCCGGCTCGCCCCCCCCCCCCGGACCGCCTAGCCAGCCACACCCACATCCCATGAATGAATAGATTACAAAAAGATGGGAGTTCTTCCATCTTGTTTTTGTTCAGTTTAAGAGAATTGTTATTGTACCATTTTATGTATCTTTCCAGCAAGTTCCTGTAGTTTCCATTGTTATTCCTTATGAGACGCAGAAGTACAAATTGAGATGACTCCGCCATTGAGCTGTGAAAATGGAAGTTGTATGCTCTATAGGACTGTGACCTGTAAGGAGTTGAAAAAGGTATAATCGGAGAACATGGATAGAACTATAGAATGGTTACAGCAAAGAATGAGGCCATTCAACTTGTCATATCCACATCGATTCACTGCAGAGCAAATCACCTAATGCCACTCGCCTACATTTTTGTGCTATCTCTAAATTTTCATTATTAGATAATCCAATTCCTTGATCAGTGACATGATTAAATTTGCCTCCACCGCACTTGGTGAATTCCAGATCCTAGCCACTTGCTGTGTAAGAAAAGGGTTAGCTTTAAATTGAGAGAAGATAGATATAAGACAGGTGTCAGAGGTAGGTTCTTTACTCAGGGATTAGTAAGGGCGTGGAATGCCCTGCCTGCAACAGTAGTGGACTCGCCAACACTAAGGGCATTCAAATGGTCATTGGATAGACATATGGACGATAAGGGAATAGTGTAGATGGGCTTTAGAGTGGTTTCACATGTCGGCGCAACATCGAGGGCCGAAGGGCCTGTACTGCGCTGTGATGTTCTATGTTCTATTACTTTTGCCAATTATTTTAAATCTGGTTCTCAATCCTTCCACCAATGGAAGCAATTTATTTTTATTTCTTGAATCCTGTTGTTATGACCCCAGTTTGTGTTATTGTTGGATGCGAAGGTCCTGGAAGAACGTAACGCTTTGCATTTTGTTTTAGAAAATGTGATGGAACAGAGTCTCAGGACTGCCAGTTAGCTTTTAACAACAATATATAATTTTTAATTAAACATGAAAAGTTTGACTATAATGCAATACTCATTCATTTTCCCTCCTTATTGTCACAAATGGACACAGATTTTAAGGATAAACACCCCACTCTGAAGCCCAGTGACAGATGCCACTCAGCCGATCTTTTCCCTCAAATTCCTCCCAGATGCTTGTAACATGAGTGTTTCCAAATTCCACTCTCAAAAAAACATGCTTTAAAACCTTCTTTCAAACGCTTTCTCTCAGCTGTTTTCATCAAGGATCCGCCTCTTAGTTTTGCAACTATCTTTTCAAACAAGGCATCCTCTCCACTGTTTTTACAATGATCCTCCTCCAGGTTTTGCAACTCTTCTTTCAGGATTCCTTTGTCTTGAATGCTTTTACACAAACTCTGAGTTCCAGCCACCAATTGTACCACAATTATTTCACCTATCGCTTCACAGTCTGGTAAGCTATCACAAACCATAGAACTGCTTCAAATATCTTTCTGGCATCTCACTGGCCAATTGCTTCTCCGTTCTGTCAGTGGCTTCCATGATCAGTACCCTGTTCTAGTGCCAGTTTCCTCTGTTCCTTTAACTTCAGACGTCTTGGAAACCTCTTCATTTTTCTAGTTTCCTTAACTAGCTGTTCCTTAGGTTTCCGATAATTGCCTTCTCTGCCCATTACTCCATTGTACGGCATTTCTCTTAGAAAAGCTGTCCAGAGTCTGCACGTTCTCCCCGTGTCTGCGTGAGTTTCCTCCGGGTGCTCCGGTTTTTCTCCCACAGTCCAAAGATGTGCGAGATATTTCCTCTCTTTCTGCGAAGCTCCTTCTACTCTGGACTTCTAGTTAAACCTAAACTCAAAAAGGTCTTCTATCTAAAAGTGCCCCGGTTGCAAAGCAACATCTCTATCCTCACCCAAGCTCGTGTTTACTTTTCCCATTATAAATTCCCTCAGCACAGTAGAAACACAGTTTGAACTGAAACCAAAATCCCCACACCTTTGTTTAATATGAATCTAACTAGAGTTTTATCCTTTCCTACACGCAACCATAGAATCATAGAATTTACAGTGCAGAAGGAGGCCATTCGGCCCATCGAGGCTGCACCGTCTCTTGGAAAGAGCACCCTACTTAAGCCCATGCCTCCACCCTGACCCTGTAACCCAGTAACCCCACCTTTTTTGGACATTGAAGGGCAATTCATCATGGCCAATCCACCTAACCTACACATCTTTGGACTGGGAGAAAAACCAGAGCACCCGGAGGAAACACACACAGACAAGGGAAGAACGTGCAGACTCCGCACAGGCAGTGACCTAAGCCGGGAATCGAACCTGCAACCATGGAGCTGTGAAGAAACTGTGCTCGCCACTGTGCTATTGTGCTACCCTTCACACAAGTAAACTATCATGGTTAGCATTCAGGAAGTAAATGATGACACAAAGCATAAAAAAAACACTGGAGTGTAAGTAACAGGCAGTTTTTGTTCGAGAACTCTACTGGAAATGGACCTGCTACTTCATTGTGCGTCTGCTATTTATACTGTGCGAAGAATATGGATGAGCTTTGCTGCAGTGCAGTTCTTCAAGTTAGACATAGGGTGGGCTGTCCCAATGGGTTGTAATGCAACTACTGTCCTGGACAGGGGCGGAGAATCAGCCCTACAGTCAACAGTTGTAACCTAGCCAAAGGGTATCTTGATGCTTCTGGTGATTTTGTCACCCTGTTTATAGTGAGTAGGAATTAGACCCAGTGACAATGCAGCTAGTCTATTAATTAACCTTGGTGAGCAAATGATTAGATGTGTATAATATACTTTAATGCAAATCCCTGAGAATAAACAGCACATGGAGCATATACTCAGGCAAATGACCATTGTTAGTGATTGACAGTTTGAAATGAAAATGAAATGAAAATCGCTTATTGTCACAAGTAGGCTTCAAATGAAGTTACTGTGAAAAGCCCCAAGTCGCCACATTCCGGCGCCTGTTCGGGGAGACTGGTACGGGAATTGAACCGTGCTGCTGGCCTGCCTTGGTCTGCTTTCAAAGCCAGCGACTTAGCCCTGTGCGAAACAGCCCCAGTTTTGCACAGCTTGCAATTTGATTCATGTAAATCTTATCAACCACTCAATAAACCTTGGAAAAATTAATAGTGAAGAAAAAGTTAGCTGAATAAAAGCTTTCAAGTCAATTCATCTTACAGTATAAAAAATTACACAGGCTTGTGACATAGCCAGAAGAAAGATTCAATGTTTCAGACACCCCTTCAATACTGAAAACCAAGACAAACCGGCAAAACATAAAAGGTGAGAAAAACATATACTCCAGTCAGTGGAAATCAAAGCTGGCCTCCAGACCACTAAATTAAAGTGGTAGCACGGTAGCCTTGTGGATAGCACAATTGCTTCACAGCTCCAGGGTCCCAGGTTCGATTCCAGATTGGGTCACTGTCTGTGCGGAGTCTGCACGTCCTCCCCGTGTGTGCGTGGGTTTCCTCCGGGTTCTCCGGTTTCCTCCCACAGTCCAAAGATGTGCAGGTTAGGTAGATTGGCCATGATAAATTGCCCTTAGTGTCCAAAATTGCCCTTAGTGTTGGGTGGGGTTACTGGGTTATGGGGATAGGGTGGCGGTGTTGACCTTGGGTAGGGTGCTCTTTCCAAGAGCCGGTGCAGAATCGATGGGCCGAATGGCCTCCTTCTGCACTGTAAATTCTATGATAATCTATGATAAACTCGCTTAAACCTATATCTCATTTCTAATATTTAACAATACAAATATAGCTAATTTAAACTGCCTCTGTTTTCCCGACACTGTCCCTTCATTTTTTGGATTACCTCTGTTGTGATGGACTTCTTCCACTTAACCACAGGAGACACAGGAGCAGATTATAGTAGTTTATTCATGACTCAAACATTGAGGGAACTACCCCAGAGAAGCCTCTGGTGGAGCACCGTCCTTTGATACAGCTCTAACATAGCTCACAGGGAACACATAGCTCACAGGGAACACATTCTAAAACCGCTCTCTCTCCCAAGTCTCTGATACCGACTGCTTACACAATTATTCAGGACATCAAACATTGTTTTAAAATTCTGATCTTGTCTATGTAGGTTTTAGTTTAATGCAGTGGTGTTAGATTTATCCCTCCTTTTACTAAACCTATTAATTCACCCCTTACACCTCTATCAAATCTCCTCTCAACCTTCCCTTCAGAAACAGTCCTGGCTTCTCCAGTCTGAGTAACTGAAGTTAGGTGGCACATGGAGGAAGTTATTTAAAAAAAAAGGTGCAGAGGAAAAAACAGTTTGACAAACACCTAAATTAATGGAAGAAAAATTAGGAAATGAACCACTAAACAGCGCAGAATGAAATTTAGAAGAAATTGATAATGAGCATATTTTTGCTGGGAGGCCATACGATGATTCACTGCTTGGTATGCAGTTTCAAATATGTATACGACAGAGTGGTGCCTGAGGAAATTGAAATTGGATGACCTGCTGCAATACCTCAGCTGCTATGTACAACTCAGAATTGCATACTCAGTGACATGAAAGAAACTGAAAATGATTCAATCCTAATCATAGAAGTGAAAGGATAGTGTGTAAATCTACTCTATCGCCTGGTTCTCTAGGCTTCCCCTGGCTTCAATAAAGAAATTGTTTGCACTTCTTATTCCGTAGAGCGTTCCCAAGCCTGTTTGCTTGGTGGGAGATAAATATTTTCCTCCAAATTCTGTCTCGGTGAGCTGACTCAATGTAGGTTTTATCCATATATTATTATCGTATGGAAAATTTGGTTAAAAATTGCTTTCATTCTTTGACATCCAGAAAGCATAAGATAGATGTTAAAAGGGGAAGAAGTTAGCTGGAATGTCTAGTATATCTAAATTTATTTTTGTATTAGGGATAATATTTTTGCAATGCAATTGTTATCTAGGAAAGATTTGATTTACCCAAGATAGTAAGGGTAGTAAGTAACCCAAGTCGTCTTTCCTACTTTGTTTGGTGTTTTTTTTTTAAATAATATTTTATTGAAAATTTTTGGTCAACCAACACAGTACATTGTGCATCCTTTACACAACATTGTAACAATACAGATAATAATGACCTTTTTTAAATTTAAACAAAAACAACAACAAATAAATAAATATTAAATAACAAAAAATAAAAACTAGCCCTAATTGGCAACTGTCTTGTCTCAGGCCACCCCCCCCCCCATCCCCCCCCCATCCCTCCCCCCCCCCCCCCCCCCCCCCCAAGTCCTGGGCCGCTGCTGCTGCCTTCTTTGTTCTCCCCTATCTATCTTTCCGCAAGATATTCGACGAACGGTTGCCACCGCCTAGTAAACCCTTGAGCCGACCCCCTTAGGACGAACTTAATCCGCTCTAACTTTATGAACCCCGCCATATCATTTATCCAGGTCTCCACCCCCGGGGGCTTGGCTTCTTTCCACATTAGCAATATTCTGCGCCGGGCTACTAGGGACGCAAAGGCCAAAACATCGGCCTCTTTCGCCTCCTGCACTCCCGGCTCTTGTGCAACCCCAAATATAGCCAACCCCCCAGCTTGGTTCGACCCGGACTCCTACTACTTTCGAAAGCACCTTTGTCACCCCCATCCAAAACCCCTGTAGTGCCGGGCATGACCAAAACATATGGGTATGATTCGCTGGGCTTCTCGAGCACCTCGCACACCTATCCTCCACCCCAAAAAATTTACTGAGCCGTGTTCCAGTCATATGTGCCCTGTGTAATACCTTAAACTGAATCAGGCTTAGCCTGGCGCACGAGGACGACGAGTTTACCCTGTTTAGGGCATCTGCCCACATCCCCTCCTCAATCTCCTCCCCTAGCTCTTCTTCCCATTTCCCTTTTAGTTCGTCCATCATAGTCTCCCCTTCGTCTCTCATTTCCCTATATATATCCGACACCTTACCGTCCCCCACCCATTTCTTTGAGATGACTCTGTCCTGCACCTCTTGTGTCGGGAGCTGCGGGAATTCCCTCACCTGTTGCCTCGCAAAAGCCCTCAATTGCATGTACCTGAATGCATTCCCTTGGGGCAACCCATATTTCTCGGTCAGCGCTCCCAGACTCGCAAACTTCCCATCCACAAATAGATCTTTCAATTGCGTTATACCTGCTCTTTGCCACATTCCATATCCCCCATCCATTCCCCCCGGGGCAAACCTATGGTTGTTTCTTATCGGGGACCCCCCCAGTGCTCCGGTCTTTCCCCTATGTCGTCTCCACTGTCCCCAAATCTTCAGTGTAGCTACCACCACCGGACTCGTGGTATAGTTCCTTGGTGAGAACGGCAATGGGGCTGTCACCATAGCCTGCAGGCTGGTCCCCCTACAGGACGCCCTCTCTAATCTCTTCCACGCCGCTCCTTCCTCCTCTCCCATCCACTTACTCACCATTGAAATATTAGCGGCCCAATAATACTCACTTAGGCTCGGTAGTGCCAGCCCCCCCCTATCCCTACTACGCTGTAAGAATCCCTTCCTCACTCTCGGAGTCTTCCCGGCCCAAACAAAACCCATGATACGCTTTTCTATCCTTTTGAAAAAAGCCTTCGTGATCACCACCGGGAGACACTGAAACACAAAAAGGAATCTCGGGAGGACCACCATCTTAACTGCCTGCACCCTCCCTGCCATTGACAATGCTACCATATCCCATCTCTTGAAATCTTCCTCCATCTGTTCCACCAACCGCGTCAAATTTAGCCTGTGCAATGTGCCCCAATTCTTAGCTATCTGGATCCCCAGGTAACGAAAGTCTCTTGTTACCTTCCTCAACGGTAGGTCTTCTATTTCTCTACTCTGCTCCCCTGGATGCACCACAAACAGCTCACTCTTTCCCATGTTCAATTTATACCCTGAAAAATCCCCAAACTCCCCAAGTATCCGCATTATTTCTGGCATCCCCTCCGCTGGATCCGCCACATATAGTAGCAGATCATCCGCATATAAAGATACCCGGTGTTCTTCTCCTCCCCTAAGTATTCCCCTCCATCCCTTGGAACCTCTCAGCGCTATCGCCAGGGGCTCAATCGCCAGTGCAAACAGTAATGGGGACAGAGGACATCCCTGCCTTGTCCCTCTATGGAGCCGAAAATATGCCGATCCCCGTCCATTCGTGACCACACTCGCCACTGGGGCCCTATACAACAGCTGCACCCATCTAACATACCCCTCTCCGAACCCAAATCTCCTCAACACCTCCCACAGATAATCCCACTCCACTCTATCAAATGCTTTCTCGGCATCCATCGCCACTACTATCTCCGTTTCACCCTCTGGTGGGGCCATCATCATTACCCCTAACAACCTCCGTATGTTCGTGTTCAGCTGTCTCCCCTTCACAAACCCAGTTTGATCCTCATGAACCACCCCCGGGACACATTCCTCTATTCTCATTGCCATTACCTTGGCCAAGACCTTGGCATCTACATTGAGGAGGGAGATTGGTCTGTAGGACCCGCATTGTAGCGGATCCTTTTCCTTCTTTAAAAGAAGCGATATCGTTGCTTCTGACATAGTCGGGGGCAGTTGTCCCCTTTCCTTTGCCTCGTTGAAGGTCCTTGTCAGTAGCGGGGCGAGCAAGTCCAAATATTTTCTGTAAAATTCAACTGGGAATCCGTCCGGTCCCGGGGCCTTTCCCGCCTGCATGTTCCTAATTCCTTTCACCACTTCTTCTACCGTGATCTGTGCTCCCAATCCCATCCTTTCCTGCTCTTCCACCTTGGGAATTTCCAGCCGATCCAAAAACTCCATCATTCTCTCCCTCCCATCCGGGGGTTGAGCTTCATACAATTTTTTATAAAATGTCTTAAACACTTCATTCACTCTCTCCGCTCCCCGCTCCGTCTCTCCATCTTCGTCTCTCACCCCCCCTATTTCCCTCGGTGCTCCCCTTTTCCTCAATTGGTGTGCCAGCAATCTGCTCGCCTTCTCTCCATATTCATACTGTACACCCTGCGCCTTCCTCCATTGTGCCTCTGCAGTGCCTGTGGTCAGCAAGTCAAATTCCACATGCAGCCTTTGCCTTTCCCTATACAGTCCCTCCTCCGGTGCTTCCGCATACTGTCTGTCCACCCTCAAAAGTTCTTGCAACAACCGCTCCCGTTCCTTACTCTCCTGCTTCCCTTTATGTGTCCTTATTGATATCAGCTCCCCCCTAACCACCGCCTTCAACGCCTCCCAGACCACTCCCACCTGAACCTCCCCATTGTCATTGAGTTCCAAGTACTTTTCAATGCATCCCCTCACCCTTAAGCACACCCCCTCATCCGCCATTAGTCCCATATCCATTCTCCAGGGTGGACGCCCTCTTGTTTCCTCCCCTATCTCCAAGTCTACCCAGTGTGGGGCATGATCCGAAATGGCTATAGCCGTATATTCCGTTCCCCTCACCCTCGGGATCAATGCCCTACCCAACACAAAAAAGTCTATGCGTGAATAGACTTTATGGACATAGGAGAAAAACGAGAACTCCTTACTCCTAGGTCTACTGAATCTCCACGGGTCCACCCCTCCCATCTGCTCCATAAAATCCTTAAGCACCTTGGCTGCTGCCGGCCTCCTACCAGTCCTGGACTTCGACCTATCCAGCCTTGGTTCCAACACCGTGTTAAAGTCTCCCCCCATTATCAGCTTTCCGGTCTCTAGGTCTGGGATGCGTCCTAGCATTCGCCTCATAAAATTGGCATCGTCCCAATTCGGGGCATACACGTTTACCAACACCACCATCTCTCCCTGTAATTTGCCACTCACCATCACGTATCTGCCCCCGTTATCCGCCACTATAGTCTTTGCCTCGAACATTACCCGCTTCCCCACTAATATAGCCACCCCCCTGTTTTTCGCATCCAGCCCCGAATGGAACACCTGCCCTACCCATCCTTTGCGCAACCTAACCTGATCTATCAGTTTCAGGTGCGTTTCCTGTAACATGACCACATCTGCTTTAAGTTTCTTAAGGTGTGCGAGTACTCGTGCCCTCTTTATCGGCCCGTTAAGCCCCCTCACGTTCCACGTGATCAGCCGAGTTGGGGGGCTTCCCACCCCCCCCCCCCCCTTGCCGGTTAGCCATCATCTTTTTCCAGCTTCTCGCCCAGTTCCCACGCGGCTGTATTTCTCCCAGGCGGTGCCCCCCCGCCCATCCTTTCCCGCACCCACTCCCCCCTTTCCCCAGCAGCAGCAACCCAGTAATTCCCCCCTCCCCCCCCCCCCCCCCCGCTAGACCCCCCGCTAGCGTAATTACTCCCCCCATGTTGCTCCCAGAAGTCAGCAAACTCTGGCTGACCTCGGCTTCCCCCCGTGATCACGGCTCGCCCCGTGCGGCGCCCCCTCCTTCCTGCTTCTCTATTCCCGCCATAATTATCATAGCGCGGGAGCCAAGCCCGCGCCTCTCCCTCGGCCCCGCCTCCCATGGCCAACGCCCCATCTCCTCTCCCTCCCCACCTCCCCCCATCACCACCTGTGGGAGAAAGAAAAGTTACCATACCGCAGGATTAATCATACAATCCCTCTTCGCCCCCCCCCCCCCCCCACTCGTCCCACCACTTTGTCCAAACGTTCATTTTCGTAGTTCAATCATTCCAATTTTTCTTCTACAATAAAAGTCCACGCTTCATCCGCCGTCTCAAAGTAGTGGTGCCTCCCTTGATATGTGACCCACAGTCTTGCCGGTTGCAGCATTCCAAACTTTATCTTTTTTTTGTGAAGTACCGCTTTGGCCCGATTAAAGCTCGCCCTCCTTCTCGCCACCTCCGCACTCCAATCTTGATAGACGCGGATCACCGCGTTCTCCCATTTACTACACCGAGTTTTCTTCGCCCATCTAAGGACCATTTCTCTATCCTTAAAACGGAGAAATCTCACCACTATGGCTCTGGGAGCTTCTCCTGCTCTCGGTCCTCGCACCATAACTCGGTATGCTCCCTCCACCTCCAACGGACCCGTCGGGGCCTCCACTCCCATTAACGAGTGCAGCATCGTGCTCACATATGCCCCGACGTCCGCCCCCTCCACACCTTCAGGAAGGCCAAGAATCCTCAAGTTGTTCCTCCTTGCGTTATTTTCCAGTGCCTCCAACCTCTCCACAGATCGTTTCTGGTGTGCCTCCTGTATCTCCGACTTCACCACCAGGCCCTGTATGTCGTTTTCATTCTCTGCTGCTTTCGCCTTCACGACCCAAAGCTCCTGCTCCTGGGTCTTTTGTTCCTCTTTCAGCCCTTCAATCGCCGGTAATATCGGGGCCAACAACTCTTTCTTCATTTCCTTTTTTATCTCCTCCACGCAGCGTTTCAAAAACTCTTGTTGTTCAGGGCCCCATATGAAACTGCCACCTTCCGACGCCATCTTGGTTTCTGCTTGCCTTCCTTGCCGTTGTTCCAAAGGATCCGCTGCAATCCGGCCACTTTCCTCTCCTTTTTCCATCCGTGTCCAGGGGGAACACCCTTCTGGTTTACCGCACGGTGTTTTCAGCCGTTAAAATTGCCGTTGGGGCTCCTATCAAGAGCCCAAAAGTCCGTTTCACAGGGTGCTGCCGAAACGTGCGACTCAGCTGGTCATCGCCGCACCCGGAAGTCCTCTGTTAGGTGTTTTTTGAAAAGTTTTCTTTCCTACAGTTGAAAATGTGAACATTTAAAAAAACTGTTGTCAATGCATAAATTTTTACATCAATGTAATGTTTTGTATAGGTTAAAAGTAAACTTGGAGATGAAATAGATGCTAAATTCTACCATGTTGAGTGATGACTTGGGAGAAAAGTTAGGATTAGTGGTGATATTAAATAGAAACTTGTTCAGCCTTGTATGTCCTGCTCCCTAAATTAGAAATTTGTTTGAATATTTGCAGCTGGAAATGTATTTTGCAAAGGTTGGCTTCACTTTTGAAAGTAACTTGTTCACCAAAATGCAGTTTAGTATTCTGATTTGATTTTTACTGGGTGCATTTGATTTAAAACTGAAATAAAGGGTTTTAAAACTAAAAGCAAATAAGTTTGCAGGAAATATGTTCAAAAATGTGGATATGTATATAACAGTCAATTTTTATTAATTGTTTTGTCTCAAATTTTTTAAATTTAAACTGTTGGATTATTCAATTTATTCCTCAGCAAAGTAAGACTAACAGAAGGTGGTGAATGTTGGAAAGACTGTCATAATATGTCTAAATTGTTCCAAAATAGGAGCTTAGAATCTCCCACCCTCCCACCTCACTCTTGAGCTGCTTCTGGCAGGTATGAGTAAAAAGCACTCTGGGACACAAAGTACTTTTGTCACTCCTTTTGCACTCTCTCCCATTTCGAGTGCTTAGTCTCAGAGGTGAGGAATGAATTGCGGATGGAGTTTGAAAAGAAGCTGCAAGTTAGTGAAGTGCATGTTCCAATGGATAAAGGAATGTACATTAGGCCCAGGCAGTAGCATTTAAAAGGGATGTGGGTAGAGCTTGGTGGTGGGGGGAATTGTCATTCTGCACATTACCTGCAGAGACTTTAGTTGGAAACAATGAAAATTACAAAAACATTTTGACATTTTATTTGGAAGATTAGAATCCGCCTGTACCCCAAAGCTGTATCAGGCCTCTAGACCCTGCCGCAGCAAAACTCCACCTCGCATTGGTAAGATTTATGTAAATCAAATCTGGATCAATATATCTGCATGACAGGCTCATTTGACCATGACTATCATAAATTGGATTGGATTGGATTTGTTTATTGTCACGTGTACCGAGGTACAGTGAAAAGTATTTTTCTGCGAGCAGCTCAACAGATCATTAAGTACATGAGAAGAAAAGGGAATAAAAGAAAATACATAATAGGGCAACACAACATATACAATGTAACTACATAAGCACTGGCATCGGATGAAGCATACAGGGTGTAGTGTTAATGAAGTCAGTCCATAAGAGGATCATTTAGGAGTCTGGTAACAGTGGGGAAGAAGCTGTTTTTGAGTCTGTTCGTGCGTGTTCTCAGACTTCTGTATCTCCTTCCCGATGGAAGAAGTTGGAAGAGTGAGTAAGCCGGGTGGGAGGGATCTTTGATTATACTGCCCGCTTTCCCCAGGCAGCGGGAGGTGTAGATGGAGTCAATGGATGGAAGGCAGGTTCGTGTGATGGACTGGGCGGTGTTCACGACTCTCTGAAGTTTCTTGCGGTCCTGGGCCGAGCAGTTGCCATACCAGGCTGTGATGCAGCCCGATAGGATGCAAATTGTATTGATTTTCATTATTAGTGAAGCTTGTGTTTGTTTGACAGTTACATAAATAACATCAAAATAAATAATTGCATCACTTGTATATATTGTGATTAAAATAATGTGCAATTGTTCTAGCCTCTTTCCAAAGTAAAGAATTTACCAAGTATATTACATTGCATGGGCAGCTGTAATCTGAAATCGCTTCAATCTGACCAATGACTAAACAACGTTAAGTTATAATGAAACAAGCGCAATTTACCTGTACTGTAATCTATGATTTCTCTGAGGAATAACACCAAAATGTAATTGATAAATTTGCCTAAACTCATGTAAAGGGAATGTCTTTTATTTAGAATTGACCCATGATGCCTGACATTCACAAAATTATAGTGAGATGTCCTGGATTTATTTTTAGTCACTAATTGTCATTATATAGAATGGCTGATCACAGTAGAAACATATATTTTGTATAGAATCTTCACCTACATCCCTCCCTAAACTTACCACTATCTGGCATTGCAAAGTTTGTTTCTGGTGATGAGCTCTCAGAGCCACTTGTCAATATTTGTGATGCAGAGGACTGCTATGATCTGATAGGATAGAAAGATAAGGAAATATATCTTAAGCATAAGCAAAAGACTATATAAATTTAAGTTCAAATTTCAAAATAGTAAAAGCATTTGAAGTTCAAGGTGCTCTCTGTACAATTATACTTTTATTTTGGATGAGTACCTGTGATGCAAGGGTCATATGTGAAATCAGATACCTCCAGAATATTTCACTAACTTCCAGTTGCCTAAGATTCACAGAAGAAAACTTGATATGGGGCCCAAAATCCATCCCATCTTTTTAACATCAAAACTGGGATAAAGAGACATAATGCGGTGCCAATCAAAGAGTGTTAAAGGCCTGATTTAATTCAATGGCAGAATAGATTCTTGGGATCTGAATGGCTTACTCGACAGGTTTTCCTGATATAAACCTGGATTTTGCTGTTAAACGTGAAGTAGTGTTCAGAATTGGGGCGTGATTCTCCGTCCCTGGTGTGGCGTGCCCCCACCGGCACTGGGATTGACCATCCCGCCAGTTGGCCAATGGGGTTTTCCATTGTGGGCAACCCCACGCCTTTGGTAAACCCCAGGGCGCAGGTCCGCTGCCGGCACAACGGAGAATCCTGCCAGCGGAGAATCCAGCCTGTGATTTTTTTTCTCATGGTGAAATTTGAAATGCCACAATTTTTCAGAGAATTGAAGCTGTTCACTAATTATGAACTTATTACACCATTATATATCCAGTTAGATCTCATTCAGCAATGTGTATCTTTTTCAAGCATTTTTACAGTGAGCCCAATAGCATGCAAGGGCAAGTTCTTGTTAGTAGTTCAGCGGTTTACACTTTATTGTAGTCTGTGGAAACTTCAACTGCTTGTCATTTAAGAAAGCATAGAATCACTGATAGCAATTTTGGAATTCTGCTTTTAGCTGTTCTTGTGTAAACTCCAGATGTTACTGTCAGTTTCAATGGAGTGATGATGGCAAATGCCGACAGTTTTGCCATTAAAAATATGCCTCAAAATCAGGGCTTGTTCATGCTTGTAAAACAAAACAACTGTGCTTCAACCTGAGTTGACCAGCACTGATAACAGTTGTCTGTAATATTTCTTGAGCCATCCACCGAGCCAGGGTCAAACAACTCTCTGTAGTGTAAACATACCAGTAAGTGAATTTTCCCCCTTTTAAAGATAAATGATCTTTCCAGAGAGTGGAGGTAACTTTAAATTTGTCACACTGATTTCCAGGCTATAACTTCTCATTATAATAATTTAAAATGTTAAAGAGTTGGTTTTCCCTTGTGAATAATCAGTTTTGGGAGTTTACATGTGTAGCACATCGGAAAGGATGCAGCTGCTCATGTTTTTCCATTATGAATGTTTGCATGTCCTGGTCAGATTCCAGACATTGGGTCATGCACTGAAAAACCTCAAGACAGCACCAGCGCAGCTGCAGGCTTGGGCAGCCTGTGGCTGAGATCCTGACCATTGATATTTGAGCCTTGAGATTGTCTAGGGTCAATATGTGGGGGAAAAAAATTAACTGCATGTGGTGTCTTCAACCTGCTCCCAAGAATCATAAAATGGATCATCAAATCCTGCAGACTCTCTCTGTGGTGATTCTGGAGAAGAGAATTGCACCAGTTTTTGCTGTACTGGACCTGCATCAACTACACTATTAGGTGCAGGTCCAGTCCAGTCTTAGTGGGGAGCCTTAGTTTCTTCAAGCAACAACTGGAGGATGATATAAAGCTTTTTGAGTAAAGATTGTAATGGAATACAAAGTCAACTTATCCTTGGGTCACCAGTTCAATTCAAGCTTGTAAATGTCTGTGTGTGCGATTTTAAACTGAGCAACTTTCAAATCTGTCAATTAGATTTTCCGTTTAATTCAAGAAAAGGAAAAGGTACCAAAGTAACGGAAGGCTCAAACTTTTACATTTACCTTTCTTGACCGGGAAAGGATTTTTGATTTTATTTTTACATTTTAGTTCAATATTCTGCAGTATTTATGCATTTGTAGTATTACACCTACACAATACCAATTTGATTTTATGTCACTCCTATGACATAGCGAATCGTCTCAAGGTTTTGTACCACCATCCGATAACTGGCACAGCCAAAGAAGGAAGCATTAAAACATGTATTTCATATTGGGGAGGGGTCGGTGTGGGAGCAGGTGGAGGCAGCATCATGTAAGGGCACATGTTTGGGGGCATTGGTAACGGCACCCCTGCCATTCTCGCCGGTTCGGTACTCCACAAGCCCAGTGGTAGTGGCGGCCCTGAGAGTCTGGGGGCAATGGCGGAAGCATATGGGAATAGAGGGAGCGTCGGTGTGGGCTCCAATCTGGTAATCATCGGTTTGTGCCGGGGAAGATGGATTGGGGGGGGGGGGGTTCGGAGATGGCAGAGAGCGGGTATTGAGAGGCTGGGGGATTTGTTTATTGATGGGAGCTTTCCCGGTCTGGAGGATCTGGAAGTGAGGTTTGAATTGCCGGGAGGGAATGGGTTCCGATATCTCCAGGTAAGGGATTTTGTGCGAAGGCAGGTTTTTTTTAACCTTTCCGCTCCTTCCGTCACAAGGGATACAGGGCAAGGTAGTTTCTAGAACGGGGATGGGGGAGGGGAAGGTATCGGAAATTTCCAATGAACTTATGGAGTGCGAGGAAACCCAGATAGGGGAGACAACACGAAAATGGGAAGATGAGTTGAGAAAAGAGTTGGAGGCGGGTCTCTGGGAGGGTGCCCTCAGCAGAGTCAATACGTCCTCATCATGTGCCAGGCTCAGCCTGATACAATTCAAGGTGGTTCACTGGGCACACAGGACGGTAGCCCGGATGAGCAGGTTTTTTTGGGTAGAGGACAGGTGTGGGCGATGTGAAGTCCACATCATGTCCACATGTTTTGGGCATGCCCGAAGCTCAGGAGATTCTGACAGGGATTTGCAGATGTTCATGTCCAGGGTGTTAAAGGTGAGGGTGGCACCAAGTCCAGAGGTGGCAGTTTTTGGAGTGTTGGAAGACCCGGGAGTCCAAGGGGCGAGAGAGGCTGATGTTTTGGCCTTTGCCTCCTTGGTAGCCCGGAGACGGATCTTATTAGTGTGGAGGGACTCGAGCCCTTGAAAACAGGGATATGGGTTAGTGACATGGCCAGGTTTATCATCATAGATTATCATAGAATTTACAGTGCAGAAGAAGGCCATTCGGCCCATCGAGTCTGCACCGGCTCTTGGAAAGAGCACCCTACCCAAGGTCAACACCTCCGCCCTATCCCCATAACCCAGTAACCCCACCCAACACTAAGGGCAATTTTGGACACTAAGGGCAATTTATCATGGCCAATCCACCTAACCCGTACATCTTTGGACTGTGGGAGGAAACCGGAGCACCCGGAGGAAACCCACGCAGACACGGGGAGGATGTGCAGACTCCGCACAGCCAGTGACCCAAGCCGGAATCGAACCTGGGACCCTGGAGCTGTGAAGCAATTGTGCTATCCACAATGCTACCGTGTTGCCCGCTCAGGCTCGAAAAAAATCAAGTTCGCCCTGAGAGGTTCATCATTGGGGTTCGTGCGGAGGTGGCAGCCATTTATCGACTTCTTCGGAGAAAATTGAACCGTCAGCAGATTCAATAATGTCGGGGGGGGGTGGGGGTTAGGGAGCAAGAGGGGAAGGGAGTTAGATTATGTCGGTATAGCTTAGGCGAGAACTGTGGGAGATGGAGGGGTGTGTTACGCGTTGAGCTATGTTTATATCTGTACTTGTGTTTTTTATTATAAAACCATAAATGCCGTAATAAAATGTTTTAAACCCCCCCCAAAACATGTATTTCAAATGCTTGGTCACAGAGACAGGTTTTATGAAATGTCTTAAGAGGTGTGTTGTAAATAGGCTATTCCCGAGCTTTGGACCTCGACAGCTGAAAACATGATCACAACTGGTAGGACAAAGGAAGGGGTCAGAACTGCACAGTTCTCATGGAGTTATAACGCTTCCTCCTTGTGTTGGTTGCCAATTTCATGTACTTTTGAAAATGATTCCCTCATTTTAATAACCCAAACATCCTTTGCCACCCACAAAAAGCTATATGGTATTTGTACAAATGTTCTGGGGTGTTTCACAACGGTGTTATTTAAAAAATGGAAATCAACCAAAGAAATTGATATTAGGACCAGATGTTTAGTGAAAGAATCAAGGTGGTTATTTGGGGTAGAGATGCAAAGTGATTTGGGTAGTGTAGCCACCTGGGTTGGCCACTTCCCGACTTTAAAATGGAGATCCGCTAAGAATGCAGGGAAATTCAACCAACGCAGGAAAACAAGCAGGTGCAAAGTTTCCTGTAATCAGAATTTGCAGGAACTCAGACAGTACTGTACCTAACAACCATCTACATACTGATGAGCGATCCCCGGGAACAATTGGAAACAGTTAAGGTAAACAAGGCCAAGCCAGACTCCTTGGCGCCAGCAGGAGCCAAGACAAAGGAAGGCCAATGGACACTTAGGAACCGCCCAGCGATCAGGGAACAGCTCCAGTATTGGAGAAATCGATCCAAGTGATCAGAACTTAGTCCAATCACTTGGAACCAGGTACGGGGTCCGCCCAAAAGGGCGTGAAGCCCCTGGGAACTATAAAATAGAGTCCCCAAGTTCAATTCGTCCTTCTTGGCAGGGTCTCTCAGCAGCTCGAAACAACCCTTGATCGTGACCTGCCTAGTAGCTGCACCAACCAAGTAAGTCTCCAGTCAATGCACGCTACGAGATAGGCGCTCCTAGCTACCAGTCTATACCAGCTTTGAAGCCTGCAGACTCCGAATCGAACAAAAGGCTATTTGTTCCCCTGACCTGGTGGGCCAGTTCCAAAGTTAAGTATAGGCCTTTTAGTGTTAGAGATAGTCTAGTAAGTAGAGTTTTATACATGAGTAGTGATTGACTGTGTATAATAAATGTGTTTTGATTTGAAACGTACTAACTGGTGTATTGAGTTATTGATCAGCACTTGAACTTGAACCTCGTGGTGGTATAAAGATACCTGGCGACTCTAGAGCAAAGATTATAAAACAGAGCAAATTAAGTAAAGACACAACGAGCAACATTTACTAAGAGCCAAACAAAAGTTAGCAACAGTAGAGAATGCAAGAGTTTGGGGTATAGTTGACTGAAAGCACAGCTGTCAGCGATTTTGGGGGGGGGGGGGGGAAAGAAGTACGATATGTTCAGACAATTTGACTACCTGCTCTATAAATAAATGGCTAAAGGCACTGAATACAACAAAGAATATGGGCGCTGATAACATCACAGCTGTAATATTGAGGACTTCTGCTCCAGAACGAGTCACACACTCAGGTGTTTCAGTACCATTACAACACTGTCATTTACCTGACAATATGGAAAATGGCCCAGAAATATCCTGTTCACAAAAACAGGACAAATCCAACCTGGCCAATTATCACCCCAACAGTCCACTCCTAAAGGTGAGCAAAGTGATGCAAGGTGTCATCGACCATGTTATCAAGCAGCACTTAATCAGCAGTAACCCGCTCACTGATGCTAAGTTTGGGTTTGGCCAAAGCCACTTGGCTCCAGACCTCAATGCAATCTTAGTCCAAACATGGACAAAAGAGCTAAATTCCACAGATGAGGTGAGAGTGACTTCCCTTGAGGTAAATGCAGCATTTTATTGAATATTCCATCAAGGTGCTATCACAAAATTTAAGTCAATGAGAATTGGGGAAAAGCTCTCCATTGGTTAGAGTTATGCAAAACCCAATGGAGATCAGCCATAGGACATTGCTGCAGTATTCCTCAGGACAGTGTCCTGGACTCAACCATCTTCAGCTGCTTTAACAATGCTCAACACAAGGTCAGAAGTGGGAATGTTCGCTGATGATTGTGCAATGTTCAGTAGCATTCACAATGTCTCAGATACTGACGCTATCTGTGCTGTAGCCATCTGGGATGGCCACTTTCAGAATACAAAATGGACACTCAGAGAATATAGGGAAATGTGGATAATTCTAAGCAACAAGCAGGCACACAGCCTGAATGTATATTTGGGAAGCAGTCAGCAGACGGAATCAAAACTCTGGGTCGATTAACATATTGATGGCCCATCTCCGAGGAACAAAGGACTAATACTCACACCATCCTGGTTTGGAACTAAATCCCTGATCCTACATTGTTGCTGGGTTAAAATCTTGAAACACCCCCACAGCACTGCGGATGTATCTACACCAATAGGACTGCAGCGATTAAAGAAGATGGCCCACTGCCTTTTTCTCGAGGGTTATTAAGAGTGGGCAATAAATGCTGGCTCACATCCCAAAAATGAATTTTTTTTTAAACTTCACATGTATTCTGACAAAACCTAGCTCTACTTTATCATCACCTCTCCCGATCTCTTCACTGTCTGTAATCTGTCATGGACTAATGGGCTTTACACTTTTTAGGAGTAAGTTTAAATTTAGAGTTTCTTCTTTTTGTTTAGCTCAGGTATCCTTTTGGGTAGCTTCAAAAAGTTTAAGCAAGTGCCACAAAACTTACACCAATTAAATCAGAAACATGTGGCTGACACCCAAGGAGTTGAACGGTGGGGCCAATGGTCTTGAAGGGTCAGATATTTTTGCCCTTCATGACTCGAGCACACAGATGGCAGGATCAAAGAAGAGGGCACTGCGCATTGTGGCAACAAGGCTGCAAGATTGTGAAGGCAATTTCACACATTTGTGTCATAGAGGAACGTGAGCATGAGGCCAGAGAGAGGGGACAGGGCCAGTAGTTAGAGGCAACAGAGCACTCACAAGGGAGGGTGATGAGGAGGAGGGCAACCAGGTTTTACCCTTGAGGTGAGGGTGTATCCACTGCAGAGGTCGTATCTCATTATGACTGAGAATCAATGCAGAAGACGGCTCAGGTGGATCTGGGAATTTGTTGCTGAAATTTGTGCCATGCTCCAGTAGCATCTCAGACTGCAGTCACTTGATCTTCATGTTCTGCCAATGGCTCTCAAGATCACTGTGGCTCTGAATTCTTATGCTGATTACTTTTTCCTGTGCTCAGAAGACCTCTGCCGCATATCACAGTCAGCCGCACAAGGCAGTCACTGAAGCCCTCTGTGTTTGGGTAGGAAAGTACATTAACTTTCCGATGGATGTGGTGTCACAGACGCAGAGGACCATGGAGTTCGCAGAGTTAGCAGGCTTCCCTCAGGTGTAGAGTGCTACTGACTCCAGCCTTGGTGCCGTAATGCCACCAACTCATCAACCTGACAGTTTTGTGAACAGGAAAACCTTCCACTCCCTTAATGTGCAAGTGTGACCACCCCAAGGCTTTCCTGCACGTCTGTGCATAGTACCCTGGAAGCTGCCATGATTCTTTCATCCTGAGAAATTCCCAACTGCCTCAGCTTTTTAAAACACCAACACAAGTCTGCGGTTGGCATCTGGGACAGGGTGTACTCTTTAAGGAGGCTACAAATGGAACTTAAAAGGAACTGTAACAACAACATGTGCTCTCCCTCAGGCTGTTGACATTCTCAAAATTGGCCTCTCTGCAAGGGTCTCCCGAATAGTAGTGGTGTGCGCGTGCCACACTATCGTGCAGTGGTGGGGCCTACAAATAGAGGGGGAAAAAGCTGGGCCCACAGTTGCATCATCTGAGAAGGAGGAGGATGAGGAACAGGTGGAGGAGGAGGAGATTCAGGCTCATAGATTTGACTCTGAGGAGGAAGGAAGAGGGTGGCAATGGCAGACCAGCTTGAGGCAGTCTCAGGTAGCCATTGCTGATTGCTTGCAGGAGAAGGTATCGCCAGAGGTCTGCTAATCCAGAGTAGATTCACTAGGCCCCTGAAAGCTCACAAATAATATCAGCCAGTCTCTGGTGAACAACCTCCACATGAGAAACCTTTCACGTGGGAGTCACATATCCTCCGGGAAATGCTCATCCCCATCAACAGCACATAACAAAATCCAGCATCATAAATTTGGCTGAAAATATGATAACCCTTGGCCTCAATGTCATGCACAAACACACAATGAGAATCCCTTCACAGTCTAGACTCTTCACATATCTGTTAGTGGCTGCAAATGAGCCGGCAAAGGCCTATTCGAGACATGCTCACGTTACTGAGAGTGTAGGTGGAAGCATGACTTTACGCCCAATACCTACAGGTATAATTGCTTGTGCAAACAATACTGTAGCAAATGAACATTGTGCTGGGTGAGGCCACAACGGCGTTAGAACAACTCCTTTAATAACCTTACATATTATCCTTCGTTCAGTTTCAGGACTGTGTGACATCTGCAACATGCGGTGCTACCAGAAACCTTGGCTCCCTTCGAAAACATAGCATGTACCGACTGTTAGACAAAGGCTTCCATTGTTGTAAGGAGACCACACTAATACGTCTGCGTGCAGAGCATCTACCTAGGTGACTGTGTAACTCACATGAGGATGACTGCTTTTGACAGAGCACTCGTGCTTGAAGAGCACCCGATGAACTCCATCTGAACATTAAACCTCCCTTAGAGTCAACCATTGGATCATAAATGCTGCAAAGAGCATCTCAATCTGCAATCTTTAGTGCACTTCTACCTTATCTGAAGGTCTGGAGAATGAAACCGAATATTTTCTCTTTGGTTTCAGATTCCAGCATCCGCAGTAATTTGCTTTTATCACACACACCCCTGTCTGCATCAACGGGGCCGAGGTGGAGATGGTTGACAACTTCAAATTCCTAGGTGTGCACATCACCAAAAATCTGTCGATGCTGCAACTAAGAAAGCACAACAGCGCCTATACTTTCTCAGGAAGCTAAGGAAATTTGGCATGCCCACATTGACTCTTACCAACTTTTATAGATGCACCATAGAAAGTATTCTATCTGGTTGCATCACAGCCTGGTATGGCAATTGCTCGGCCCAAGAGCGTAAGAAACGGCAGAGAGTTGTGAACACAGCCCAGTCCATCACGCAAACCCGCCTCCCATCCATTGACTCTGTCTACACCTCCCGCGCCTTGGGAAAATGAGCAACATAATCAAAGACCCCTCCCACCTGGCTTATTCCTTCTTCCAACTTCTTCCATCAGGCAGGAGATACAAAAGTCTAAGAACACGCACTAACAGATTCAAAAACAGCTTCTTCCTCGATGTTACCAGATTCCTGACTGACCTGGAATGGACTGATCTGATAACTTCACACATCTTCTCTACTGAGTAGTACTGCACTCCTGTATGCTTCACCTGATGCCTGTGTCTATGTATTTACATTGTGTATTTATGTATGCCTTATGTTTTTTTCCATGTATGGAATGATCTGTCTGGTATGTACGCAGTACAATACTTTTCACCGTACCTTGGTAAAGGTGACAATAAAACAAATCCAAATTCCCAAGCACAATTAGAGATGGGCAATAAACGCTGGCCTAGCCAGCGACGCCTATATCCCACAAATTAATTTTTAAAAAATGTTTCTGATAACCCGTCGCCATGTGTCGCCAACTCTAGACTTGCACTACATCTGGGCAGCATGGTGGTTAGCACAATTGTTTCACAGCTCCAGGGTCCCAGGTTCGATTCCGGCTTGGGTCACTGTCTGTGCGGAGTCTGCACGTTCTCCCCGTGTGTGCGTGGGTTTCCTCTGGGTGCTCCGGTTTCCTCCCACAGTCCAAAGATGTGCCGGTTAGGTGGATTGGCCATGATAAATTGCCCTTAGTGTTGGGTGGGGTTACTAGGTTATGGGGATAGGGTGGAGGTGTAGGCTTGGTAGGGTGCTCTTTCAGAGAGCCGGTGCAGACTCGATAGGCCGAATGGCCTCCTCCTGCACTGTAAATTCTATGAAAAATCCCTCTGATGTGCTAGGACTTGTGTTGGCAGAGTGTGGGCTAGTCAGATATGAAGCTGCCTCCTTGGCCATCTCTTCCTCCTCCTGATGGGGGGAGTGAGCGAGTGGCATTGAGACCGGTGTGTGAACCAAAAGAAGTTAATGCGATCTGACTCTTTACATAGTGGGAGCACACTCTGATGCAAGTCGTTGTCTTTTAACGCTAATCTTGCTGCTCTTATCATGCAACCCCACTCAGGATTGCCAATATGGATCTTCTGGCAGCAGCAGTATCAGTCAGAACTCCCAGGCTATAGGGATTCTTCTGGGGGAGTTACTGTAACTTTTATTGCCCTGGTTAAATAACCCTTCACGCAAAAGAACAGCCTCACGTCTGCGGAATTCCTATTTATTTACAACTTCACCATAATGACCAACAGCAGTTCTGAGATAAGAACAGAGTTCCTCACATGGGAGTTTAAAAGGGTTTTAAAACAACTGACACTGTCTTCAGCTGATGGCTTGTCTAGATGCCCTTAACATTTTCTTTGTCTCCCCTCACCCAGTTCTCAGCCTAGGTTTTACTCTTACTTGGTTTCCAGCCTCACTAGAATGCCCTCCAGCTTTACAGAGAAGAAAACGGAGTCTCCAACCAGAAGTTTAAGAGAAGTGTACCCTTTCAGGAAGAGAGAAACTCAAAGAGCCTCCTTCAGCTCTGAGTTCAACACAAAACTAACTGGAAACACAGTCTCACAGAGTGAGGAACATTGCAGAATGATCCGCACAAATCAGCATCAATATCAGCTAAGCCCCGGCAATCTGAAACAGTCTATTGGCCGACAGCCCGGTCTATCAAGATGTATCATTACTGATGTCAGACCAAACAGCACATTCTGCTGGGGTTTCCTGCTTTAAAATTAACGTGAAGTCCATCTTAAAGACATAGGTCCCTTTAATTGTCCAGGCCAAAAATTGAAATAGATTAACAGAAATTAAAAGGAAAAAACAAGGGACAGACGGGGATTAACACGAAAATCCTTACACTACCCTTCTGACTTGCTCCCTGAGTCTCACTGCTGTGCCATTATATTATGCAGCTGTGGGGGTTCTGGTCAAAGGGTAATTATGCAGGTGCACCCTGAGAGATGGGTGGAAAAAGGTAGATGGAAGGGAAAGCATTGTGGCAAATGTGTATCAGTCATCTCCTGAGGCATTATAGTAACCTGAGTCAATGCAGATTATTGTGAGCAGCTGATGGTGCCACGGTGCTACCATCTCCATGGCTGTTTCTTATCACGCTTTTCCAACCTTAAATTGGTTGAGTGATTTATTTCATTAAAAAGTGAATGGGCAGCAGTAATGATTATATTTTCCTACAGAAAGCCCATGATGGGCCATCTGTTTGGGTGTTAGCAATGTGATGAATATCACGTTCGCCACAGAATTCGGTTTGAAATAAGGCAACAGAAATTAATACAACCAGTATTTTAATTCAAAGTGGAATAAAACCACTTCAGCTAAAGGTCGTCCAGAAGTCACCATTTGCTGGGAGAAACTCCTAGCTGACTTCAAGGATCATTAATACATCCCAAACAAATACAGGATAAGGAAAACCTTGCATTGACACACCATAAATTCTGTCAATCACTCCCCTGCACCTATAATTATTCAGACCATGAGGATAGGAAATTCTTCAGATAAATAATACACAAATCCTTCCTTAACTATATAACTGTTGACACTTAGAATAACACCCTCAAAGAAGTGTTTGACAATCTATGTATCTAAGAAACATGGCAACACTGAAAAGAGACAGATCTCTATACGAGTTCCTCTGCCAATATATTTCAAGACACCTGATATTCACGCAGACACTAAGATCATTAAAACATATATTGATGATAATACATCAAATTAGCCATTTGGCTATAGGCAATTAACCAACAATAAGAGATAAGATAACAGAAGCAGTCCTTGAACGATTAGAAGATTTTATGTATACAAAGAGGGGCATTTTGGCAGAGAGGTACCTTCTCACTCCCCTGGAGGAGTGTGGGTCAAAGCTCTGTTCTTCAAGCTTGCCTCGTCAAACAAAGACCATCATGGTTTTGTAAGTATGTTTCTGTTAAACTTCTTAGAAATGTATTAGAAATTGATAGGAGATACTTTAGGATTTTCCATGTTTCAGATATCTCATTCTCTTAAAAGAAGTTAGTGTGTTAGCAGATAACAAAGGACTGTTAACAGGTTTTATATTGTTAGCAGATAACAAAGGACTATTAACGGATTTTTATATTATTAACAGATAACTAAAGACTGTTAATCAATTTATATTTTTAACTCTGCAATTCTGTATGTATCAATTGAGAGTATTTTACAATAAAAATACTTTGATTAAAAACTATACTTTGTAGACTTACTCTCAAAGTTTAAAATCCTAGACACTCATTTAGGAAGTCTTAAATGACTAGGATTCACGACGACAGAGGTAACGATTTAGTTATGAGTGACCTATCGAACTTTTCCCATAAAAAGTAACTGAGATCTTGTTTAACTGTCTGAGACTTGGAAAAGCATTCTCCCTTCGTGAGATCTAATTTGAGTCTTAGCAGAGAAACAGATTTCCCTCTTTTGGTGGGTTAACCTAGAGCATAGGTTATTAATAAAGCAGCATCAGGTCCGGAATAACCTAAATCCTTCACAGCAACCAGTTGGACAACTATTACAGTTTGAATCACCTGAATGCTCAATGACATCTCCAAATGAGCAAGGTACATCCATCAATTTCCTACCTCACAGCAGGGCCTCCTTAGCAGCCAGCCTGTGAAACCTGAAAGAGCTGTTCCACCGATATTTGGCCAGTTTTTGCCTCTGCAATGCTCCCGGTGTCGATGGCCCCAACTGGTTCAGCAAAGCCTCCTTCTTGATTCTGTTCTGGGCTCCCCAAAAAAGGCAGGATGGGCTGTTCCCCAGATTTAGCAGCAGGAAGCCCTCTCCTTTGACCACAGTGGCCTGGACAGAGATGGCAGTTGGCGCTCATGGGGCCCACAGAAGAACTGGCCAGTAGTGCAGAATAAGGATAAATGATCTACTGTGCCTGCCAGGGTAAGTTGCATAGCCTACTCACTGCAAAGTGATACTCAAAAGGTCATCCAAATAGCCTATCCTTGCCGCTATCTTCCTATCAGGCATTGTAAGTGTGCAAATGCACAGCGATATTAGACAGCAATTTGCATTGCATGACTCAGCAGCAAATGGGAAATGTGCACTGAATGTGTGCCAGCTACTACATGCTCTTTTAGTTGCAGGACATTCTACTTGTTAATCACTTACTTGGAGGGCTCAGGAGCTGGCATAGGCATGCATGCTCGTAAACTGCTCATGTACCCACTGGGATGACACTTCATCCTTCTATCTTGCCGCAGAACAAGCACAACAGGAAGGAGCGGGCCAAGACCGAAGGTGCAAACACAGAGGTCCTTTAAAGTCTTGTGGCACCTGGAAGTGGTTCGGAATGTGTGCATCATGAGAGCCACTGGAATCAAGCACAAACATGAAAGATTTGTCTTCACCTACATGTTCAAATAGTGGAAGCCTTTCCTATTGATGAACATGGTTGGTTGTTGCCAGGGAGCTTTCAAAGTCATGTGCGCAGTCAATAGGCCCTTGCATTTGCGCGAACCCTGCGATTGCTACAGGTGGAATTGGACAAATTGGTGTGCTTGCCTGAACAGGGCATCTGTCATCTTCAAGATGCACTTTTGCGGAGCCCTGGAAAGAGCCCACAACAAAGACGTTTAAGGCGGCCGTGACCTTTAATATCATGGCATGGGATAGTCTCACAAGTCCTTGTAGCCAGAGGACGTTCTTTAGGAGAAGCTGGCAGATGTGAGCAACAACCTTCCAGGACATGCTGCCAGCATTGACTGTCACTCACCTGTAGAAAGGTCTGCCACCTGTGGTTGGGTCAGTGCTTGCCGTTGCACTGGCCCCTGGCTGCGGGACCCTGCCCTTCTTGAGGCGCCACTGCCTCTTGCTGGTACTTCCTGGTGCGCCAACCTGCACCAGTCCCTGGACAAAAGCCAGTAGAAAGTCAGGATTGCCTGGAGCCTGCTTCACCTAGGCCTCAGTGGCCCTGTGAACGAATTGCAGAAATCAGTCTAGTCGGCATATCCTTTGCTGATTTGTCTCCGTCTCAGAGCCACCAAGCCAATATTCAGCCCTGTGTCTGGCTTCTGTCTAAACATGGCACAGCCACCCCACTGCTTCCAGGTGAAGGACATCCTGGAGGAACAGAGATGAATGTTCCTTACATTCATACATGACTGTACATGGAGACATTGCTGTTCAACTAGGCTGATGACAGTCATGTGTGAGAACCCTCCTTTGGAGACTATTCAGCTTATTGCCATTATCTTTGACTTTATAGAGAGACTATTGCCTTGACAGCATTGAAAGACTTGCCATATGAGCCCTTGTGCCCTTGTGAGCATTGACCATTCACATTAGAGGCATCCATCTCCTTCCCTCCCTCATGCCTGTCTTTGACGGCAATCACACAGAATTGGCGGCAGTTGCAGGCCATGTTGGGATTTTGATGTTATGAGTCCCATGAGTCGGGGAGCAAACATGCTGCTGTATCGGCGTCACCATGGAGATGAGAATACAACTGAGCATAGTTCTCATCCAGTTGCCTCATGATCATCAGGGTGTTCCTTTAGTCAGCCAATTGTGCTTACCTTGAATTCCACTCACCTGAAAATACCTTCCTCCCACTTTGAGAATTCACACGTGCAGGGCAACTGTTGAGGGAGAGCCGTGAAAAAATAGTGCATGTGACTTTCCAGACAGTTCCACCACCTTCAACCTGTCATCCACCAACCTTCCCCAGCCACCCGTGATCCACCTAATGTAACCAAACTCCCCTTGTAACCTTGCACCTACAACCATGACCATCCCCATGCCACACTGACCCCTCCCATTATCAGAGTCATTTGTTTTGACCCCAGCCGATGAGACCTTCAGCTCACCGATTATCACTCGGGATATGCCACCCTCATGCATTCCATTACCGCCTCTCACTGTGACTGTTCCCTCCACGCTAGTACCCTCAGTTCAACCCAAGGGGGTCACTCTAGACCACTGTCCATGCCGTAAGCCCCCTTCCCCACCCAACCCAGGACCCCGAGACCCAACAAACAAAGCTCTTCCGTCCATCCCACATCCCTGCCCACGGGCAGCCAAGCTGAGATTGTCAGATCTGGTGAGATTGTGCAGTATTTTCTGTTTCTGTTTCAGATTCCAGCATCCGCAGTAATTTGCTTTTATTTTCATCTCAAAGATATAAAGAACAGTACAGCACAGGAACAGGCCCTTCGACCCTCTAAGCCTGCAATGATCATGGTGCCTGTCAACTAAAACCTTTTGCACTTCCGGGGTCCGTTTCCCTCTATTCCCATCCTATTGCTGTATTTGTCAAAATGCCTCTTAAATATTGCTATTGTATCTGCTTAGATTACCTCCCCAGGCAGCATGTTCCAGGCATTCACCACCCTCTGTGTATAAAAAAAAAAACTTGACTCGCACATTTGTAATCTTTGTTTGAGTTTAGCTTCAGATCAAATCTAAACTGGTACTTTTGGATGTTGTAGTGCTTTTACAGGAGATCTTGTGGCCACATGGATTGCATCCCTGTCTCTGAGTCTGAAGTTCTGGGTTCAAACCCCACTCCAGGAGTTCTTGACCATGGAAGGAGTGCTCATGACATGGGCTAACAGGTTGATAATTAATTTGTTAATCCCTCTACGCCACGCGGTAAGAGCAAGAGATTCCTGGTCAGCCATTAATGACAACATACCTTGCAGAACTACTGTAACAAGCATAAAGAGGGCTGCAGCCTGCACTGGATAAAGAAAGAAAAATGCTGTTCCAAGATGGGAATAGGAAGTTTGGAATGTTTCAACGAGGTGCCATCTCGCATTGCAAATTTTATAGTGCTTCGTTCCAAATAAGTCTGTCCAAATTCCTGCATCTTCTGAAGGGTATCTACAGGTCAAAAGTAAAGACGAGCCATGCAGAATCTCTTATCTCCCTCATTAATTCAGCTTCTGTATAAATTTAGGAATTGTCAACACCCGATGGAGAAAATTGCCAATAATAAATACTGTTTGTTTATAAAAATGTAGTTTCTTTATTGGTAATTTTTCTTCAACTTTCTTTTGTACACAGAAAATGATGAATATAAGCCTCCAATTTGGAAATCTTACTGTAAGTACCAATTTATTGTAATTAAAATTCCAATTGGAAGATTTAATGTGGACATGGATGTTTACAAAAGCAAGTTCCCTTGAACAACCTCTTCAGTTTTCTGACATCCTTTCCTATTTCTCGGAGCCAAATAGCTAAA